>NW_027041853.1:291046-341518 GCF_033297395.1 Canariomyces notabilis
AAAAAAATCAGCCCACCAACCCTGACCGCAATGAGAAATAAGAAGCAAAAAACCGCGGAATGACAAGAACACTCCGCTCAATCGCCAACAAAAACCGCCATCACCCATCTCTACCTGAAATCTACTCCGAAGGCGCCAAATAGCGCAACGTAGTCCTACTCCACAGCTCATTCCCACTCATCTGGAACTCCAAGCCCTGCAGATACGCCCTCATGGCCGGCGTATTACAACGCGCAAGGACCTCCTCCGACACCTCGCGGTAGCGAACCTCCCACTCACGGCACATACCGTACAGCACCCGCTTCGCCGCGGGAACGGACAGCTCCGCCTCCTTGGCCAGGATGGCCACAATGTTGCACAGCGCACCACCCTCTTCATGCGCCGTTTGAGAAGTCAACAGTTCCTTGTCGTAGCTCCAGATGTCGTTGATGACCGACAAATGCTTGGAGCACGTCATGTCGGCCGGGCGGGCGGTTTCCAGTTCCGAGGGGGAGATGCGCAGGCCCATGGAGAAGCGCATTAGCGCACCCAAAAGTCTATCCCGTTATGTTAGATTACTAGCGCTGAATGTTTTGGGAGGGTTGGGGGGGGGGGAGGTGAAGGGGATGAACGTACGCCTTGCCAACATCCCTCTCCCTGTACTCCAGATACTCGCCCAGCCCCAACGGCTTCATACGGGTACTATCCGTCTGAGCCTTCATAAACACAATCACCGGCTCGACAATATCTTCGGCCATCTCCCGGTCGTGCGCGCGCATGCTCTCCCACAGGTCGTACGTGATGTACTCAACGGGGATGCTCCGGTCGGGCAGCCGCTCGCCGCGCATCAGGGGCATCAGGCGCGCGTTGTACGCCTCGCCTTCTTCGAGGGACATGTACTCGAGCAAATCTTCCCCACACAAATCCAGTCAGCATTCTTTCCATATTATGTTGGGTAGGGAGGGGCTCACCATCAATCAAAAAAAGCACCGTCAACAACCGACAAGCAAAGTGTATCCGATCATCCAGCGCCTTGGGGAAGTACAGGCACGTAACACGAGAAAACCCCGCGTTGACAAACTTCTTGCGGGCCTTCTCGTTGGGAAACGGCCAGTGCTCGAGGAAGTAGCCGTCTACTTCCTGGGTTACCAGTTCCACACGGGGGTGGCAGAGCGGTGAGATGTGCGATTTGGGCACGTCCTGCTTGGTTTGCAGAGTGTGCTGGTTGCCTTGTGTGGTGTTGCTGATGCGGTTGAGGACGCCGTAGAGGGCTGAGGGGAGGTACTCGAAGATGGCCATTGTGTTGTTTGTTGTTGTTGAAGACGAAGTGTGAAGGCTGGATGGACTGGACGAGAACTGGAAAGGGGTGGGTGGATGGGAGATTAGAGAAAGAAGGGATCAAGATGGAGCATCGGCCCGGTGGACTGGAACTGAACGAGAGCCAAGGGGAGGGTTAATGTGGCCTGATTTTCGTTTCTCGAGAGACCCTTTAGATAAATCCGTCTTGAGATCAGTCAACAGCACAGGGCGGCGGCCATGTCTCTTTGTTGACATGCCTTGGCAGGCAGGCTCACTCAGACGGTCCCGCCACAAGCAGTGCGCATTATCTCGGCCAGATACCAGGTGGGTACAATACAGTCAGTTGGCAATGAACGATGCATCCCTGCGGCTACGAGAGACCCGCCCGGGAAACTGATCACGGCGGTTACTCTCCAGCAGTGCAGTTCCTGGGAGTAAGCAGAGCGAGTCGGGATGTACCGCTCATGGAAGCGAGTCCCGAGTAGAGCGAACGAGCCTGAACCGTTCATGCACGAATGAGCTGTGCTACTCCCGGGGCCGAACGGAGTTCGGGGCAGTTTGGGGCTCATTCCAGACGGGGAAGTACTGTAAGGTAGCAGCATCGGCCACTGCCATACCGGGTATTCAGTGTGATCTCCGAGGGCAGGATGCCGGTCCGTGCAGGCCCGGCCCCATTGCTTCAAGCATCGGCCGCTTACTGGAGCGCGGCTCGGCGGTTCAGTTCTTGGGGCAGTGGTTTATCTGCAGACCTGACACGATGTTACCCTTCCCTGGGCCACCACTCAGCTGTCTCGCACACTAACACCGGCCCGCCGCTTACTTGCCTGCCTGAGGTTGAATGGCTCAATGGGGCTTCGGCACATACACAGGCAGTGATTGAACGAACGGTTTAGGACTTGGGACTTGCCTGAATCAAATCCCGCCCAAAAAGCCCCCTCCTGGGGTACAAGAAGCGAAACGGCTTCCTTCGCCGCCGAACGACTATTATTACTTGGTTTAATTTGCAAAATACATAGCTCCTCCTTGCAAGCTGCTGTCCAGACCACCTCAGTCCACAGCCATGGACTCTGGCCTGCAGAGACTCGAGGCACTGGCCAAGCTGGCCATGCACAACATCACCCATGTCCCCGTAGGGGGCAGCGGCAAGATTGTGCTGGCCACGGCCGACGCCGTCGTCCAGAACTGGAAGCTCAGCCTGCCCATGTCGATTGCGCTGCTCTTGCTGTCCACCTACATCATCACGTCGCTGCAGTCGGTCATTGCACTGCGCAGCAGCAAAGACGGGCGCGAACCGCCCATCAAGCCGTACTGGATTCCGTATCTGGGCGACTGGTTCGGGTTTCTGACGGCGAGACGGGGGCTGGTGGAGGGTATCGTGTAAGTGCATACCTTAACCATACCTGGTATTTTGATATATTCTGTGTCAACTGGAATAAGTCTGTACTGACAGTCGTGATGATGCGATCCAGGGCCAAATATGGCGACTCGACGCCAGTCACCATCAAGCTCGGGCCGGCAAAGGCCTACTTGATGCTGCAGCCCGAGACGTTCGCCCCTCTGTTGAAGGCGACGCGGAGCTGCACCAACAAAGCCTTTGCGGTTCTTGTCATGAGTCAGATGTTTGGCACCAAGAAGAATGCCATCCGTAAGTCTGCCTCATGAAACCCAGGACTTCCATGTATTGGATGAGCCTGCTAACAGCTATCCGCAGACATCTACAAAAACGACAACAGCGGCATCGGCTCCGTCCCCTTGCCCGGCACCAACGTGCCCCCCAACCTGCGCGTGTGGTACCACCAACACAGAACCGCATCCCGCTTCATGCAGGGCGAGAGTCTAAAACTGATCGGCGAGCGGGTCATGAAGAACCTGTCCGAGGAACTCGCCAAAGTCGACCCCTCAGACCCAGTCGACTCAGGCGAATGGGTGACGCTGCCAGACTTCTACAAATGGTGGACGCGAAAACTCTTCGCAGCCGCCATCAGCGCCATCTGCGGGCCTTACCTGGTCAGCCTGAACCCGGGCTTTGTCGACGACTTCTGGACCTACTTGGACGAGTGGCCGACCATTTCCAAGTTCTACCCGCGCTTCATCGCGCCCAAGGCCTACGGCGCCCGCGAGAGGATTCTGGATGCCATCAAGCGCTGGCATGCTCATGCCAAGGAGCACTCGGATTACCGGCTTAACGGGCCTAATGATCCTTATTGGGATGATTACTGGGGCAGTTCATGGTTGAAGGTTCGGTATGCCTGGGGCGTTGACACGGGGGCTATGGATGATGATGCCCTTGCCAGCGAGGACCTGGCTCTGTTCACTGCGTAAGTCCCCTTTACCACCTCCCCTCTATCCCTTATTTACGTCCGGTTACCTTACTTACCACAACCCCCGTCCCCACAGCGCCAGCGCCAACGCCCTCCCAATGGCCTTCTGGAACCTGATCGAGATCTACAACGACCCCTCCCTCCTCGTGCGCGTGCAAGAAGAACTCGCAAAAAGCATCATCACCCCTCCCTCTTCCTCCCTCTCCCTCTCCTCCCCTTCTTCCAATGAAGAACCCCAACTGCCCCTCCAATTCGACATCGCCACCGTAACCTCCAACCCCCTCCTCCAATCCGTCTACGCCGAAGTCCTCCGCATGCGCGTCGCCCTCTTCCACAACCGCTCCCCCACCCTAGGCGACTACAAACTCGGCCCCTTCACCCTGAAAAAAGGCGGTCTCGTAACCGTCCCCACCCCGGTCGCCTCCTTCCACGAAGGCGTCTGGGGTCCCGAACGCACCGATCACGGGCGGCGACCGCTAACTCAATTCTGGGCTGAGCGCTTTCTAGTTCCAGACCTTGACTCCGATCCCTCGGGACATGGAAAGAAGGTCAAGTTTTCAACTGAGGGTCTTGAGGGGGGTTGGATGCCGTATGGTGGGGGGAGTCTGATGTGTCCCGGCCGGCATCTGGCCAAGCAGGAGATGATGGGGAGTGTGGCGGTTTTCGCGGCGTATTTTGATATGCAGGTGTTGAATGGCGTGCCGAGGATGGATGATCGGTTTTTTGGGCTCGGTGCGCAGCCGCCGGGGGAGCCGGTGCCGGTGAGGATTCGGAGGAAATTGGGCGCTGTTGGTAACATGAACGGGAAGCTGAGTGGTGGTGTTAAAGTGGAGCAGAGGCCGAGGGGTGGGAGTGGGTCGAGGAAGAGGAATGCTTTCTTCTCGGATGGGAGGGACTGATTGATGATGATCATGATGATGAGGTGCTGTTGGTCTTGGAGGCGCTCCTTATACATCTCAGGCTGTAAGGGCTAGGTGGTAGTATAGGCGTGTAAGTAGGTAGCTGGATGGGTTCAGGGAGGCTCCCGTTCTTCCACTGGTTTTGAGTAGATTTTCATGGCAAAGGCGTGGTCAACGTCAAGCCCCGAGGGCCTGACTGGCATGCAGGATGCTAGCTTGCATGAGGTCAACTCATCCACTTGCGGCACTACCCCTTTCTTCACAACAGAAAGTAGATCTTCCATCCGTCTAGATAACCAGAAAGACGGTTTTAACACAAAGTAAATGGTGAGTTGGATTCCATCCGGCTCCATTGCCATGGGATATAACATGTAGAAGCAGCTAGGTAGGTAGCTAGGAGTACTGGTGTGAGTGTTACGAGAAGTGTCTTGTAAAACACCATTAATGACAACATATCCAATTGTCTATCTGCAGCCAGCCCAATCTCAAATCCTACTCCAGAATCGGTCTTCGGCTTTCGGTTTCTTGCCGCCTCCAAGCCTCCAGTCCTGTACGAGTCTGGTATAAGCACCACCAACACGGCCGAGGAGTCAGGGTCCGAACAATGGTGTATTAGGAGGTACCTGGATGGGTAGGTAGGTAGGGAACCGTTCGCTAGCTGTCGGAATGCTACGCGGCGTCTCAGCCTGAATTCAACCTTAATCGTCAAGTCACATTCAGTAGTATGCTATATCCCATTGACAGAAGCTACCTTACCTACAGACGCGGAAAGGGGGATTGAAGTTGCATCTATCCTCGCAGAGTTGCAGTACGTTCAGGTATTCGCAGTGACTCCTTACATACATGTAGAGTATGTGCAAGAGCTACAGCATCCAGGTGAAGTGATACAGATGCTTCGGGCCTCCTAGTAGTAACCAACGCGTGAGAACTTGAAGGATGCTTATTGCATATGGGCATCACTGGTTCACTGGTATTTCAACTGGGCATCTCACGAGAAACTGTCAAGCAGTCAGGGTGGTCACTGGTGGGAAGGGGGAAAGGGGGCTGGTACTACTGGTAGAGGTTAAGAACTTACATGCATGAATCCAGGATACAATTGCCTATCGAATCACCTACCTGGTAAGGTAAGTATTCTTCAAAGGAATATTATTGGGTCTTTTTCCCTTGCCATTTTCCATCATATTAGTTCACATGCCAAAATACCTAGGTACAAACTGAGATATGTGCTCAGGGAGTATACAGATAGTCTGACAACTAACAAAGGGAGTTGAAAGCAGTACCTTCAAAAGCTGCCGAACGATAGTATGCTAACATAGGCTTACTCTCCCTGGTAGATAGTACTAGTACTAATGTCAAAATTAGATAGCGTCCCCCACGCACAGCTTTTTACCAATGTAAGGGCATCCATGGTCACTCTTGAGGTCCGGCCCGGGTGGGTGCAAATGGTAGTGGCCCCTGTTCTTGACATGGAACTACCAAATGTAAATACTACTGCGAATACTGCTAGTACCTACTTGCCTCGGCTGGCTGGTACTAGAATGGTTCCATTCCTATGCCTAACGCGGGGATGCCAAGTAAAGCCACTAGAACCGTTGAGATAATCAATCAACCCATCACCAAAGAGCTTTGTTTCGAGGGACTGGCGGATATGTCTCACGAACCGTGGTGAAAGTGTGGGTTGTTATTGGGACTCACTCCTCAACAAGTTAGACCTGCAGCACCGTAGCTGTAGCCCCTTGTTGTGGCGGCCTTCGGTAACAATTCCTGGCTAGCAGACATACTAGTTAGATGCGTATTCAAGCGAAAAACCAGGATGAACCTTTGACGGTACACCTGCGGAGGTTTCCGGCCGAGTCCCCGGAGGAGTTGTTGGCAATCTTGACAAACCTGTCAGGTAAGGTAGGTGAGCGTTCTTTTGGCCTTTTCAGGAACTTTACTAAACCTGAGGCGATGCCTTAACGCCGGCGCTCGTGGGCCAACCTTCCTCAACGTGCCAAAGGCTCTCTCTGTGAGGACTGGATGCTCATCGTGAAGGCTAGGGCGCCAGTCTTGTTCCCGATGCACATCAGGATTCTAGCTAGTCGAGTGGTACAGGACCACTGACCGTTCAGGATGTGCTGGCTGCTTAGAAATGCGGTGATTACTGCAAATGGATTCCTGAGACAAATCAGTCGAGGGTTGATCTGAAGTGCGGTACACTAGTGCAGAGACCTTCTCCCGGTACACTAGACAAGCGCCATGCATCATCTGCGAGATTCCGCGAGAGATGATCGTCGGATGCGGGCGTATCTCCTCAGCGGGGATTTGGATCGCGACCCGTTGAGATACTGATCTAGCTCGAATCCCACTAGGGCCGGGACCCATCGATGGCTTCCAAAGCGGAAGCGCCACAGGATCTCTTTGAAACCAGGGTTCGAAAGCAGTTGGTGATTGTGGCGGCCGCAGTCAGCTTCACCAAGCTCCTTGCAGTAATCGAATCTCTGGGCATGGTTTCAGTCAGTGCAGTAAGGGAGCTGACGTTGGAATCTTATTATCGCGCAACAATCGCCGCGGATGATGGCAATTGATCGAGATGAACAGCGAGGATGGTCGTAGTGAACCGAATAATGCCTAGGATATCAGATGGGTTTGTTGGGACACAGTAAGCTGGCCAAACGCCGAGACGCCGTTGACCATATCTTGCTGCAGTCTTCGGACCAAGCCGGCATCTCGGCAGCGGTGTTCGGGCTGATTTTCTCACGGCAGCCTCTGCCGGATGACGGGGCGAGGCTGGGAGCTAAAACTCTGGAGGGGTATGTCGCCCCGGATTTCGGAAGAATGGTACGCGATTTAAGATCTGACGGGCGTCGGAGTTGGATCGACGCTTACCCCGATTCAGGCCAAGAAACCTGTGGTGTGCCAACCCCTGCTTAACGTTATCTTGAGGACTCTTGGGTAAACAAAGGCGGAAAGGAATCCCGGGAAGCGCTGCAGCCACCGAAAAGCCGGCCGGGGACATCGCCGCAGCTGCTAGCGTAGAACGCGATGTGACGCCTTGAAATCTTCAATTGCCTATCGATGGCAGCCTGTATGTATGACACATCACGGTAAACGTGTGCAGAGAGTCTCCTCTAACATGTGTATTATCCTTAGAATAGATTGTCAGTCTGTACCTAGCGTAGATTCGATTAGCAGTGGTCGGCAGATCCAAGGGTGTGTGCCCTGTAGTGGGCCAGTGGAAGGGCTTCACCGTTCACGCGGTTCGGATAAGCTCCCCCAGCAGCCGCATACAGAAAGCTCGAATCGAACTCGTAGGCAACTGAAGTTCCAATCTGGAATCCGAAGGCTGCAGTTCTGTGCTACCCCGAGTACCGGTTAGGACGCACAACTCTAGCTTGGTAACCAATCTAGATGGTTGTTGACGGTTGAGGCCGTAAAACGTTCCAATCGGCGCAAATGCTCTCATCTTCAACACAGGGCTGGCTGCTTGTTTTGGATCCTGTCCGGCTGCTCCGGTGTATCACCAGGTGTACTTTGGGAGCCACGACACCCTCATCAGTCGTCTTGCATTGGGGCACTTTTTCGTAACACAACTGAGAGTAGGGAATATGCGTAGGGCTGGGTGGGGAAGGAGAGTTCGAGGTTCGATGCGACCGTTTGAACTGATCTGCGCGGGGCGCCCATCATTCACTGGGTGGCCCCTGCTGAGTCAGGGGCGACTGCCTGCATTCAGGGCAATAGTACCCCGCCGAGCTTCGTGTCTGTTGGCAGGACGCGGAAGGAGGGGCCCAAGGTCAGGTTGGGATGGCCAAGTCAAGCAGCCATTGGCCCCGGATTGGAATGCACTGTTGGTCGCGCCAATCCACCCATCTTTGATCTATCCAGAATCTAGCATCTAAGGTAGTGTAATATGTGCTCGAGAAACAACAACCTGGAATTTCTACACGATTCGGATGCCGGTCTAGTGCAATAACACCCAAAGTCGGCGACGCTGTTGCGCGGCACAGAACGCATACCAGTACATACAGTAACAGCCCTCCCGCGTGCGCAAATCCTCCGCTTCAGTGCAACGTATGCACCAACTCAACGCGCTGGCGTGGTATTCCCTGGGCTGTTCCCGTCCGTCCATCCTGGAGGCTCCATCCAGCCCTTCCATTCCAATTCTTCCACCCTTCGCCAGCAGCCCCACACCTCACACCTGGACATTGCCGTGCCGCGCGCTCTGTTCAGAGCCCCCGTCAGACGTCCCAGGCGGCCATGGCATTCAGTCGGTCAAGCAGCATAGCAATCCGCTTCTCGGTCCCCACAGCCTTGCGCCAGGGCGTGTCGCACTGCATTAGACCCGAAACCTCCTTGACGCGTCCCATCAACCCACTCAGCGCCTTCAACTGCAGCACGATCAGATTCCTCACCAATAGCTCCCACTCGTTAGCCGAGTCCACCTCGTAATCCCCGAAGAAGACCCCCCACCGCCCGCTGCCGCTCCCCTGTCGCTCACCGCCCTCGCCAGCGCCGCAGCCACCGTTACCGCCAGCACCACCACCACCACCACCACCACCAGCGCTTGTACCACAACCACCGGTGGTGTCTGCCGAGAGACTGTTGTTGGGCCGCCTGCCGGTCGGCGCCGCACCAGCCGTCCCCGGGCTCGGCAGCAGGTCAAAGTAGCCGTTGACGATGCGCTCGCAGAGGCCGGCCAGACGATCCGTCAAAAAGGTGAGGATGGTCATGTTCTCGGGCCGCGACGTGCAGTGCCCGCAGAGCATCATGGCCTCGCCGTAGCGGAGCGCCTCGCGGTGCGACGCCAGCCCCGCGTCCAGCTGCGCCGCCGCCGTGTCCTGCACCGTCTCGAGCTCGTCGATTAGGAACACGACCCGCTGCAGGCACTGGCACGGGTGGTCCTGCAGTGAAGTGGTTGGTGAGCTGTTGCTGTTTAGTAAACCGCCACCGAACTTGTTGGGTGGTGTTGTTGCTTTGCCGTTGGTCAGCAATATCCCGTCGCCCTTGGGCGTGGGTGCACTGCTCCGAGAGGCCGGGCTGTTGTCGTCGGTTGGTGACGACCGCATGCTGTCCTTTGCGGCTGAGGTGGACAGGCCAAGTGTTGACAGAGGAGGGGTCATCATTGACGGGGAGGTAATGACGGAGAAGGCGGCTGGGTCGACGCCGCTGTTCGTCCACAGGTTGATGTCCATATCCAGGTCTGTTACCACATCCAGCTCGGGCGGCGAGCTGATGAGCCACTGCTCGATGCTGGACGGGGACCCGCCCGTGCGTATCTTTCCAAAGCCGTCGCCTAGGTCAAACGAGGCAAGAGAGGCGCCAACTCCAAGGTCCTGAGTCGGATCCCCGAGGTCCATGGTGAAGTCCATCGGATGCCCGGAGACGGCAGAAGGATCGCCGCCCGACGTCTCGGCCAGGGGCTCAGCTGTGAGGCCTGATGCTGACTGCGGCTCCCCCTTGGATGTTGCCGTCGGTGATTGCGGCCTCCGCTTCAAAGTCTCCCGGTCTCGGCCGGCCCCTGAGCTGTTTTTCGACTCCTTTCCATCCGTCTTGTTCTTTTTCCGCCCTGAACCTTTCCCGGCTGGTTGGGCATATACACATGGCCTTGATAATGTTTTGCATCGGCTGCAACCCGTCTTCTCGCCCGTACACCGGAGCTTTTCGCATGTTAGTCCAAGAGAGCGTCAAAGGGCCCCTTTGAGGAGGCAATGATAGACAGCATGATGCGGAAAAGCGACGGGCAACTGGAGGAGAGGCCAGGGGCTATGGCGGTTGAAGCCATGACTGACCTTCTTTGCTCGACAGCTGTTGCAGGCTTGCTGCACGACAGGCCTTGCTGTTACCGGGTCGATGGCCTGCCGCATAAACATTGAGTTTTCATTTTTGGTGTCTAACCTCCAGGTGCCCAACATCTTGGATGGTATTGTGACAGCTACTTTTGACCGAGCATGTCTTGGAAAAGGGAACACATCCACATGTCCTGGCACGATGCTTATATGGGAGGCAATGGCAGCTTGAGACCTCCCCTGCTCAGATCGCCGCCCTCCAGAAAGGCGTACAGTACCTCATCCCGGCGGACCCGCAGACGCCAAGCCGTTGAGGCGCTGCTGGATTAAGGCACAACTGCAAGCCTTAAACCGCTATAGACTATCGCGGCGGAGCTCCAGGTACGGGTACATACATACATACCCCTAACTCAGATCCGCTTGGCGGACTACACGGACTGGGCATCCGCCCTTTGCTGTCAGACCGGAACTTCCTTCGCCATTTTCGGTCAGCAAGAGATTATTATGCTTCTCTGTCGCAATATCGTTCGTACCAATCTCGAGCTTGCCCTGGCTCCACTCGATGCGTGTACCGCCCACGACCCCTCGTTCAGCAAGCGTCTGGGGAGTCAAGGGACAGGGTCTTGGTGCGAATGGCAGGCTCCCGCTCTCCCCGACAGCGCAAGATTGGTTTGGTCGGTCTCCTTCTGGAAGGATAAGGTGGCAAGCATTCTCGTGTCATCTTTTCCTCATGTCCTCTTCATCCATCCCATGGCTCTCCGTGCTGTTTCCCCTCCTTGCCATCCCCCACCCAAGCCCCCCTCACAGGCCCCCCACATGTAGTGTGGTTGATTGGTGATTGCCAGTTTCCATTCGGGTTCTGGAATACCGCTAAGGGACCTCCCCCCTTGCGCCAGTAACTGACACCTCCTTCGTCCAGGGCCCCGGTTCCTGGTCGATACAATCACAGCAGACAAAAGGTTGCCGTACACGTACTTGCATCAGCGCCAAGAGACGATGCTCAACTGCAAGAGCGGGGTTCGCAGGTGGCTCACAAATGCCCTGCACCTGCGCGGCTCGAAGGCCAAATACTGCGTGAGGACGGGCCGTGTGCTCCTGTACGGGACACATACACTCTGCCTCGAATTCCACTCCAGGTCTCAGGGGACGGGCCAACGGCAAACTGTACTGGCAGCCTACTAGCATGCCCCTAGGCGGTGGTTCTCCTCACTAGGTATTTGTCCCCCGGCCTAGCTCGAGTCACCACCAGCCACCAGTCCTGTGCCGAGAAGACGTGCTTACCTAGGCATGCATTGGGGGAGCTTGGGACGGTCCCATTTCCACAGGTGCAAGCACATATATTGAAGGCCAATGAAACATCAGAGCGGAGAAGAGGATAAAATTGGCCTTTTGTGGCGTTCAGGGCCCAGCAAGAGATAGCGCCGATTGTGCACGGAGGTTAACCGTAGCGTCCACGGGTGTGTAGAAATGGCGCTTGGCTAAGCCTGTTAGAGGAACCTGGAAGTTGGCTCCCTCCACTAAACGAACAAGAAACGCCATACCTTAGTTTAACCGCCCCGATCCAGGGCATCTCAGCCCGTGGGCTGAACCTGACCAAAGCCATCTCGTGAGTTGTAACGGTGCTGCTAGCGGTAATTTCCGTTAGTCAGGACTGGATTCTGGAGGAGGCTAACTTCCTGGCTAAGCACAGGGCGTCCAACTGTATCTTAGCCTCGATTCAGGGTGCATCCTATCCCAGGGAGTTGATTCTCAACTGGGTCTGCTACTGGCCCGGTCCTCCAGCTGTCACCGGTGAGTCTTGGGATTGCTGTTCGGGTCATCACTGCATCAACAGAAGGCCCGGCCTCGAGGCCGTGAAACGCACCAGACTGGTTTCGTACTATCTCTGTTATGGGTGATTGGATAAGTGCGCGATATGGCTCAAATCTTTGGCGAGTAGCTTGGCTAGTAGCAAACTAGCAACAACTTGCTCACTGCAATTGCTCACTGCTCAGTCAACGAAGCCGGTGTGTTAAGCGGGATTCTTGAGGTGCTAATTGCTCCGCAGATCGTGATACATGAATACCGGTATGTGAAGTGCTTACTCTCTCACCGTCTAGTACCTGCTGTGAGGATGCACATACATGTAGTATCTACAGACTGCCTACGCAGAATACTGCAAGCAATAAACTAACTGATGACCAAACGATTAGATATCTCTACTCTCGTCTGGTAGCAGTCATGTGCCTGCATAACCTTTTTGAACATTTTACATACCAGACTGCAACTGTAGGTAAGTGGATGGTCAGCGGCACCAAATGCTCCGCCACCCGACAGCTCTGTCTATGTGTCCCTATGCCAGTGTTCTGCCCAGAATATGCCGTACAGCCATGGCGTTACATTTTCCGATGGGCGGGCTTGACCGCCGTTGCGTTGTCCTTACCTACAGGCTACCTACTCCTTCAGCCCTTCTCTCGGCGAACCAAAAGCGGTGTAATGCGAGTTCAAGTTATTTGCCAGGCGGCCCGAATCGCATCTCTACCATTCAAACCATAACGTCGCGAGGGGGAATGAGCTCAAGGGATGAATGGAACGTCAGGAAAGGCGAAATCAATTACCTACCCAAGACATACATGTACGCCAAGCTTCCAAGCTTTCTTAGCTGGCCTTGAGTCAACTGGGCCAAGCATAAGCAGGCATACAACTACAAACCGAGAACCGCTCCCAGTCACTTGGGTGAGGTTGGACTTGTGAGTTGGCCCGGGGGACTGGACTGGCGTTGATCTGATCTGGTCGCCTGTATTGGCTCGTTTTGCGAGTACGAGGTGAAACTTGACACCGTCAAAGACTGTTGCATTCACTTTCGACACCAAGTGGAGTTATATTGTACAACAAAATAAAGTAGCTGAGGTATGGAGCTCGAAGGTAAGGTAGCACCGTAGCACGATACTTTGAGCCACGACATAAACGAACCATTTATTGGCGGGATCTGGCATCATGGTCTAGCAACAAGCAATCTGACTCCGCCTCGGGCCAATACTTACGATACGATGGAAGGCTTTGTGGTTCATGTTGTTGTCTACCTAGGTAAGGTATGGGCTGATTGTGCTACCTGCCGCGATCGGTTTTCGAGAGCTTCCATGACTGACCGCTTCCTTCCGAATTCCGATCAATGATACTCGAGGTGAATGCAGCAAGGGACAGGGACTTGGATCGGAGGCGGCTGATTAGTAGCGATTACCTGGGTACTAACTTAGCTTCGACCCTTAGATGAACCCTGTAGGTCATCTGCCTAAAGATTGATATGATACTATCTTCTGCGGGCATGCTGTACATTATCACTCATGATACGGAGCACATACGAGATGATACATATTGAACCGGGCTTCGGCTTACACTCTCTGTTGACGGCTGGGCTGTCATGTGGATATCCATGGTCATCAGACTAACAACGAAGTGACAAACGTAGTAAGCCCAGCATGGAGAAGCCTCATACTATCTAAGGTAGTCGGGATTCGAGGTAGTACCCAGAGTTTGGCTCGGCAAATCGCACTTCCTTGCCGTGCTGACGACTTACATGCAGCCGAGGGCATAGTCCGAGTCCGATGTGCAGTTATCAATGATTGCGTACTCTGTTTCACCTCCCTAAATCGCAATGTGAACTACCTAGGCAACCTCAAACTTGCCATTACATTCCGATGGAATTGGGAATTGGGGCCACAGATGCTGGTGATTCTACCGAAGACCCGGGTTCCGGGCCTGGGAGCGTGGCTGTTGTAAGGCTACCTGCTTCCAGTTAGTTTGGACGGATGGCTGTCCCTTGTGCGACTAAACTTTGGTTGTAGAAAGAATGCGATGCCTGGCCGGCCTTATTAAGATAGGACGGCAACCCACAGTGTTTGGGGCTTCTATGATGCCTAATACGAGTCACCAGACCAGTGCCTTGCTTTGAGTTTATGCGGTAAAGCCTGAAGGACCCGACAGCACGAATATCAGTGAGGTCGGAACCTATAGAACTGTCAAAGCCTGATGCACCGTGAACTTCGGAATGCAGTGAGGCACCTATGTTGACGGTTCAGGGCTACAGCATCCTGGCGTCTAGAGAATCCCAGAACAAGACGTGTGGGTATCTAAGAATCTACCTCCTGACAAGCGACTAGGTACATCTAGATGTATTGTAACACCTAAGGAGAGACCTAGTATAACCATGAAGCTGCTGAACGAAACCATCTACACAACATGAATACCCCGGGCCTGATCTCCATAAGCTTGAGACCAGGAACCGGCACATGATCATGTACATTGAGATCTTTGTGCAATACTAGTAGTTGCGAGAACTTAATCGACGGTCGAATCCATGATCCTCGTTACTCTCTAGATTGTCATCCAGCCAATTCATTGCTAGGCGCCGCAAGCCCCATCTTCTTGTCATTAACAAGCAATTGCGAAGCCCATATCAAAGATTAAAAGCCCCGGGGGCGGAACAGTCAAGAATAAGGTACCTTACAGTTGCAATCATGGATTTCAAACCCGACTGTGCCCATCATGATCATCCCCCAGCCGTCAACAGGTACGCCCACACACACGCCCGCAGTAGGAAACAAGCAAATGTCACGGCCACCACGTTATGGAAGCCGGCGGGAGTGGACTCGACATATACTCTATATACGCCGTAGATACTAAATACCTAGATACGAACTACAACCCTTTCCCCGGTGCCGAGACTCAGCCGGGGTCGAGGGGAAGGTTCCGGTGTTTCAAATTGAGTTCCCATCTATATGTAGTGACATCCCGTCAGGTGCGTGGTGTCTGGGTAAAGGGCATTTGCAGCTGCAGGACTACGGTACGGCCCCTTCGAGCAACGTCCACTGCATTTCTTCATATTCTAGTAGGTATCTGGTAAGTTGCGGGTACAACTGCCGTCCGGGAGGAGCAGAAACAGGAAGCACGGCGAGGCAAGGCCCGTTCCGCGTTTCACGGCATTACACACATCCTTCATATGTCTCAAGTGCCGGTGATGTGGGGTACGGGTACGGGTACATGTTCGAGACACGGACGGGGCGCCTTCATGTTGTGCTATTCATGTACTGCCCGTAGATCAGGTACTGTACACTACTACTGACACGGCATGGCGGTACAGGCATTGTTGCGGGTCTCATGTCGTCAGGTGGTTCAAACTCGGTTCGAGTCCCGGTGCTCGGCGGCCGAGACACGATGCTAGTGGACATCCGCGTATAACTAACGGTTTTCGGATTTCGGGGTTCCAAAGTCCATAAAGCCCGTATTGGCAGACTGGGTCTCGTACAGAGCATCATAGTATATAAAGCATGAAGCCCCGGAAGAGGGAGGTCCGTCAAGCTGTTTCACGCTGTGCTGTGTGAGGTGCACGCTCAAAGTACGAAGCTCAACACCATGGCCGGGACTTGTGTTGCTTACGCCAGAGCGCTAGGGACGATTCACACTGTCAGATGTTGAGCAAGATAGAGTAATTCAAGGGGCCAAATACATCAAGAGAGATTGGGCAGGGTTCTCTTCCCAGAATGGGCGATACCGACAGCAACCCCTGAAAGGGCTCCCTCGACATTCTCTCTCCCGGCTTCCGTTCGCCGAGGCCTATAACCATTGATAACGACCTACCTGCCAGAAAGGGACTCGCCGGCCTACGAACCGGACTCCTCACCGAGAACGCTAGACCACATACCTCTACCGACCGAGATCCATGAGAGACAGAGTGCCAGGGTAGATGCCATGCATCCGGTGCAACAATCTGACAAGAGCAAAGGGATTGCAGGGCAGCTCAGAATAATTCTATGACTGGAAACAGTGGAAGGAGATGGTTGGGAAACAAGAACGATTCAAACTCACCGCACGCTCGATTCTCTAGTAGGTCACCTAAGTACCGACTCCAACATGAAGTAGGGCACCTCACGTCCGCACGACCATACCTCCACCCATCCTCGACCGACAACAGGCTATTCCATGTCCATCAGGACCTCCCGTGACCAAACACCGAATACACCGCTCGCACCCTTCCAGCCACCTCCCAGCAACAACCGCATCATATGCCGTGGCCTGGCCTGAACTCACCCACATGCAGTCGGGCACCACCAACCCTCAGCCCCAGTCATGCTACTTACTTAGTACTAATACTCCCTCGAAACGAACTTCATAACCCCGGCACCAACATCAAAAACCACCAGCGCGTTCTGCATAAACACATCACCCAGGATATACGGCCCCTCGACGCCGCCGTCAGCAATCGCCGTCATGCACAAGCCCGTTTCCGGGTCTGCCAGGTTCCGGTAGACCAGGTCGACCGGGTTGATCCAGAACCTGATCCCGTCCAGCACAACAGCGACGCGTGGCGGGATGGCGTCGCAGGAGGTGAAGTAGGCGTTGTACTGTGGGTTGTAGAGGGCGGGGGGGTGGAAGGCGGAGTTTATACTCTCTGCGAGGGCTGCGGGCATAGGTTAGTTAATATCTCTTTTGCCGTGGCGGGGCCTGATGGTGGTGAATTTGGGGTGATGGGGGTAATGGAGTGGGCGCAGTGTGGTGTCCTCAACTGGGAGGTGGGTGATTAAAGATAGCGGCCGAGAAGGGAATGCTTACTTGGGGGAAGGTAGCAGAGCGTTGTGCCGCTGTCGACAATGTATGGGTACTTCTTGGTGTTCATGGTCTGGTCGTAGTACCAGCCATCCGGGATGACGGTGTAGAAGGAGTACTCGCTGGCCGTTTCCGGGATGGAGTTCACCCGTGTCTGTCACGTTGTTTGCGTTGTCAGTACTTACCCTCCCGCGGGATATCAGTCAAGAGTCGAAGAAATCCAAACCCACAATGATCATATCCAAACTCGCAACCTCGCCATAATCCATCCCCTCAACCAGCGGAATCCCACCAAGGGCAAGCACCCCCGTGGACGTATTACGGTCAATAGCAATGCTAAACACAGGCTCGATCCCCCCCTGGCTGACCATGGTCGTGAACACAGGAGAGTACTGCACCCTGCCTCCAGTCTCATTGCTATACCCGTGCGTAAGCGCCGGGAACGCCAAGCCCACCACTCCACTCGTCTGGTTATTCCCAAACCAGTGCGTGGTACTAGCCAGGCCCACGAGCTGCCTCTTGGCCGTGACATTTCCAATCGTGATGTCGGAGAAGCCCATGGCGCCACTCACGACCTCCCCGTCGCCGTACTTGATGAGCATCAACATTTTGGGGTCGTGCGGCCCGTACCCAAAGGTTTCGGGGTAGTACCCGCCACCAAAGGCGCAAGCGGTCTGGGGTTTGACAAACTCCAGATCCTTGCCGACGCAGCTAAAGCTTCTTTGGACTGCCCACGTGTCGGCACACCCGGTGTCGAGCAGCATTGACAGAGGTTGGCCATCCCAGAGAGCCTCGATCGCGTACTGCGTGCCGTAGGCGGAAGCGGTGGTGATGTTCTGGTATCCGGAGCCTCCGGCATGTCGCTGGTTAGCGCCCAGGACGGCTGCTGCGGACCGGCCGTTGGGCAAGCTCCCAGGACTGGTGGTGATTGGGCCTTGGATTGCGCGCAACTGTTGGGTATGCTGGCTGATTTTTGGAGCCGTGTTTTTGACTGACATCCAGCGGCGGGTTGATTTCGGTATCTCGTAGCGAATCCCTGGGGGAGCATGCTCCAATATCCTCAAGTTGGGTGGAGAAGGGAAGGCGGCTACCCCTGAGATCGCGGCGAGGGCGCCGTAGAGAAGATCGTAGAGCGTGGTGACGGGTGCCATGTTGAACTTGACAGTTAGCGGAGTGGGCTGATATGGGATGTAAAGGATGTCTGTCGGCTCTTGACTTGACGGTGGACGGGTCGCAGATACAGGTGTCCTAGTAGGTAGTAACCAGGCTGAGACTGAGTCGGGTCGATATCCGTGATTAGGGGTAGAGGAATGATACGAAGATGTAAAGACAACGAGGAAGACCTTGAAGCGAAGGGCAGTGGCTAAGTAGACGAACTTATGTAGGGGACCCAAAGGGGACAACGGGAGTGACACAGCGAGTGAGGTTGAAAGCTGTACGATTTTATGTCTCACTGAAGTGTCCGATTCTTGAGCAGAAAGTTGCCATATGGAGCCGTGTTTGATATCTCTGTGGAACTGGACTTTGAAGTTGACCGCTGGATTCCAAGGAAAAGCTAGATATCTCGAGTCATCCGAGGGGACGGGATCCCACAGCACATGAATGACGCGTGCTTCATAGGGTGCCACATCGTAGTCGTTTGAAGATACACGTAATTTAACTCGAGTTCACTAACAAACAATCCTCGTCTTTCGGACCATGAGCTCATCCAGAGAAACCGGGACACTCACCACACTGATTGACTAAGTAATGGCATTGTGCCTGTCTCCCTTGATCCGATCGTACTCGACGTGCGCTTGGGCTTTCAGTGAATCCTGTCTAGTGTCATGCAATCTCATCAACGAATGCTGCTTTTCTTGGTAACTCTCCAAGAGAGGGGACGCGGGGGCTGACGAAGGCTGACTTGTTGATCCGCTCTGTGGATGCTTGACTGGAGGTAACACATGGAATGTATGCAAGGGGCCGTTCAGTTCACAGCTGTCTAACAGTCTCACAGGTGACCCGTGAGCAGAATAAGTGTTGCTTAAGGCCCTAAGATGGCTATCCCGCAGTAACAGAGTCTCGCAAGCGCTGAAGGAAGTGTGCGTTACCTGTTCTGATTCAAAAGGCCTCCTATCGATGCAAGAAGAATCCAGGGAATGATCTAGGTTGCCAGGCTTTTTGCCCACTCCAAACGGAGGGACCCTGTCTACCACCAACAAGGTCCAAGTAACGTGCTAATAATAAATGCCACTAGAAGAAAGCTTATAGGGTACAAGTATCTCACGGAACTTCTTGACTTTTGATGCGATTCCTGGTGGGTAGCAAGTGAGTGGGTATTGGACAAAGAGCGCTGAAAAAAAGACCACAAGTTGGCCGATAATGATGCTGGTTGAGAAAACTTATGGCTAGGATATAAGAATGCTCTGCGTGGCTCAAGGCAAGCCGAGGTTCCAGTTTTAAGCGCCTGAATTGGAAGTTGTGAATTGGTTTTGACTTTCGAGGCGTGTGCGGTTCTTTCCGCTTGTGGTGATTCCTTAACAATTGGTGCACAATTGGTCACGTGGAAAAGCACCACATTCACCAGACGGGAGTAAAGCCACAATGCGATTCTTTGCAGGTGCTGTGGCGCACCCCTGCCACCACCTGGCAAAGGGTCTCAAAAGTTTCATATCCGCGCTAGCCACCTGGTTTCCCCATTCGTCACACTCACCACCAACCAAAGTAAATTGCAAGGGTTGTACTCGAGTGTTGCCGACTTTGCTTTCGCAAATTTCAACTCGATTCAATCATTTCTGCATAGCACATCGACTGGTCGTCGTCGACATTGTGAGCTTTTTCAGCGATCCGAATTGCGTCGCGCATCCTTTCTTCCAATCGCGCTTCATTTCAGGTCGGTCTCCATTTCAATTGCGAAGCTCGCATCGACGTTTCTTTGTACCCTCCCCACCTTCGTTAAACTTTCATCGACTTCGGCGCCATCAAGCCTACCTACCATTGTTGACGGCATCTAATCGTTCTTAGCTCGGCAGGCATCGACGTTCCCAGTTAAATTACGTTCAGCTGTTCAAGCGCATCATATTTGTTGCATCAGATCGCGTCGCGCGTCGCATCAGATCGCATAATCAACGACGGGCTATCCCCGCCTGCGCAGCTCGATCTCGCACCACAAAGCACCCAAGTCGATTATCCCACAGCCTGCGCGATCCCGTCGGCGTGCAGAGACAACAAAATGGCGAACCCCGCGCCGGATATCAATTCGATTCTTCAAATGCTGGGTAAGTCACGCGTCATTAATGCAAGCCCAGCCGGCGTGATTCTAATCAAATACAATCAGGCAATGTCACGCAGCGCGCGGCAACCTCGACTCCTACCCACAGTCAGCCTGGCTATCAAGCACCTGTCGTGCCGCCTATGCCATCCGCGCCCTATGCGCAACCCCCTCAGAATCCGTATCAGGCGCAAACGGCTCCCTACCAGCCTCACCCTCAATACCCATACCCTCAGCCGACTGCCGCCGGCAGCATTGACCTGAGCAAAATACAGCCCGTCAACTCCGGGACTGTGGCGGTGCCTGAGCCACTAGCCGATGCAATCGCGAAGGCCAAGGCATATGCAGCGGAGAAGGGCGTCACCCCATACGATCGGCCTGCTGGAGCGTATCCTGACCAGCGTCAGTCCGATTCGCGGCAGTACGGACGGTCTCGATCCAAGAGCCCTCCCCGGGGCAGAGACTCGTATCGCGACAACTTCAACCCATACCGCGACGAACGCCGCGCCGACCAAGGCCGTGGTGACTATGGCCGCGAGCGCTCTTATTCTCCCGGCCGCGGCCGCCAGGGCTTCTCCCCGCGCGGCGCCCATGGTGGTGGCGGGCGTGACCGGTCGCCTCTGCGAGGCAAGGATGATAATTCTGAGACGATCGAGGTCGAATCCAGCCTCGTCGGACTCATCATTGGCCGCCAAGGCGAGAATCTGCGCCGCGTCGAAGGCGAGAGCCGCTGTCGCATCCAGTTTATCCCGCCGACTGGCCAAAACGATCAGTATCGCCAATGCCGAATTACTGGTCCCCGGGCCCAGCGCGACGTGGCAAAAGAGATGATCTACAGCATTATTCGTGACAGCGGCATGCGCGGTGCCGCGGCGCCCGGTGGTGAGAGTCGTGGTCGGGATAGTGGCCGTGGCACTGCCCCGCCCCCTCTCCCCAAGGAAGGCGAGGAAAGCTCGCAGATTATGGTCCCCGATAGAACCGTGGGCCTGATCATCGGCCGTCATGGAGAGACAATCCGCGATCTGCAGGAACGAAGCGGATGCCATATCAACATCGTAAGCGAGAACAAAAGCGTCAACGGCCTTCGCCCGGTCAACCTTATCGGCCCGCCGGCTGCTGCCCGTCACGCCAAAGAGCTCATCCTCGAAATTGTGGAGAGTGACAGTCGGAATGGCAACAACCCTGCCGCTGGTCGGGCCCCCAGAGGAGAAAGCTTCGGCGGAGGCGGCGGCGAAAAGATCAACGACTCCATCTACGTTCCTTCGGATGCTGTTGGAATGATCATTGGTAAAGGTGGTGAGACGATCAGGGAGATGCAGAACATGACCGGCTGCAAGATCAATGTGAACCAATCTTCGGGACCCGGCGAGGTCGAGCGAGAGATCGGCTTAGTTGGCACCCGGGACTCGATCGCCAGGGCCAAGCGTGCGATTGAGGAGAAAGTGGATGCTGCGGTACGTCGTGACAGATCTTGAATCGCTCCGCTGCTGGAACACATGCTAACCCAGCCATAGAAACAAAAGTCGGGTGGAGGCGGCGGCCGTGGCCGCGGGCAGCATCGCGATTATGATAACCCCAACTACGGTCAGGCTTCTAACAGCAACAGCGCCCCTTCCAGCATGCCCGCCGGTGGTGCTAGTGCGGCTCCAGCTGCGCCCGCCGGCGGAAACCAGGCTGACCCGTATGCCATGTGTGAGTGCATCTTCCTTGAGTGTTTGGTCTCCAAGCCATTGCTAACTCAAGCAACAGATGGTGGTTACGAAAACTACATTGCACTGTGGTGGCAATCCCAACTTGCCGCTCAGCAGGCCCAAGGCCAAGGAGGTGCTACCCAGGCGCCCGGGACCTCGTAAAGTCGCCGCGTTGCCCCCAGGTTCGCTGATGCGCTTTGATGTTGACCCGCCCACTCAACTCGTTGATGCGTCCTGACTTTGCCGCCGTCATTTGCTCGATGCTAAGTCTTGACCCTTTTGCGCCATTGAATCTCTGCATGACGGCAAAAAAGAAGTTTTCTATGATGCTTGGGCATGCGGTATTATGAGCGCCGCCCGGTCTATCGCGCCTGTCGCCGGCGTAACCGGATTTCTGTTTGCTCCATGATTGTACAAGTACCCGCGCTGATCTTTCCATCTGGCGCCCTTTCGCGGATTTTTTGCGACATCTTTTGCTCGACTCCAACCAACCAACAGCCTCCAAGACCAAGTCATCGGCCCTTGAAAGCATTCTGCCACTCTGGACCCAACTTTTTTTTTCCGAGTCGGCCGCGAGTGCGTCCACGCGACACAACCTGTTTGCAACTTGCAACTTTTGCTGCCTGCTTGATATGGTAGCCATGAGCCTTGTCGTTTGGGGACTGCTACTACGGTGGGGTTGTGCCTTGCTTTTGATGCATGGTTTGGATGGCGTGACTCGTCGCCCTCGTTCGCGGCCCTCGTTCGCGGCCCAATCCCGCTGTACCGGTACCCCATTGCTCCTCGTGGGGACTGCCAGCCGTACCGCCGCTTGAAACATTGTCGTCACTGTCACCGTCTCTATCCGTCGGGTTGATGTGTAGCTCTGACAGCGCGCGTCCCGAGGCCTTTCTTCCGCCTATGCATGCATGCATCAACTGTGTATGCCTGCGTCGCTGGGATTGACTGATCGGTCCTCCTGATGATGGCAAACTCCATGCGCTTGGTATGAACTACCTGACTGAAGGCTTTGAACTTGGACCGGACCCTGATACCATTCACTACTAATACCGGACAGCCGAGCCTTCTTCCTGGGCTTCTGCCAGCGGCATGTGTCTATTGACCGCTACCGCTTATTCTCTCTTCAGGCAGGCGTGTCCCCTGGGCTTGAACTGTGCGTTTAATTGCCCTACCTTGACTTGACATGGGTGGTTGCGGCTGGTCACGACACGAGCAAGAGAGGAAACCGAAAAGGAAAAAGGAGGTTTGGCTGTTAGCTGCCAGGACTGTGTGTGTGTGTGTATATTAGGACAAAAGAAGGCAACTGGTTCTCTTTCCAAATGCGGTTGTGTTTGTGTGATGGTATTTGCCTGTCATTGAGGTGTGGTGTTTCTCAGTGTTGAGTGTCTTTTCCCTGCTCTGCCCTGTCTTGGTTTGTCACTTTACTTGTATGTCGTTGCCCGTTTCACTCCTCTCACTCTTAACTCTCAACTCTCAATGCTGCAATGCTGCAATGCTGCAATGCGATGGTGATTTGATCTCAACTACGGATACGGAATCATGCTTGCTACCCAGGCGATTGAGCGGGCTCCAAAACACTTTCGAGGTCGCTGCGTACGAAGTATAAGATACAGTACATACATCCATGGATGGGATTCGACCGTGCGGCCTGGAGCTCGGTGCCTTTCACAGGCCGCAGGACGAGTCCTGGCACTCCAGTCCCGACTGTTGAGAACGAGCCAAGATGCGCGTCTCGCAACACATCCTGATCATTGCACGGCCCTACACCTGTAAGCTGGGTTCCTGGGTCGCAAAATCCAACCCAACTAGGAAATGCCTCGGCTCAACCCACATCGATTTAACCGTTATCTCGCTGAGAGGCATCTAAGATGGCGCAAACAATGTTTACAACCCTGTATCAAGTACAAATCTCCAAGCGCTATGGTATCCAACACCCCATAGGTACTAGGTAGGCGGGGACAAGACCACAGGGGAGCCGGGTTGTTCTCGAAACTCTCGGGGACTTTCAGGGCTCAGGCATCCAAGTCGAATGGGTTCCAGAAGGCCAGGATGCCACATGGGAGGTGTGTAAGCGCTTCTTGGCGGTTGGATAAATTGATGCCACCCCTGGAGCGTTCACCCCCACTGTTGGGGTAGAACCGTAGAACCGCCCGACCAACGGTCCAACATACATAACCAACATCTGTTCACAATCTAGGTGATAGCCGAGGCTGAGGGCAGACGCGGTATTTATTCCTCCAGGACCCCGGTGAAACGCGAGTTGGACTTATTGTGCAAATACTGTACTGTACAGAGACACTCTGGCAGAGCGCTCGCATCGTGACGGGAACGCATCGACAGCAACCTGAACTTTGAACCCACCCAGCAGCCTCCCTCAACCAACTTGAAGACCGACCTGACCCAAGCAAGAATGGCATCCAACGCACCAACCGGCTCCCTCACAAGCCCACTATCCTTCATGCAAAAGCTCTCGCCCTCCGTCTACCTCTACCGACCCTCCAGCTCCACACCCACCGCCAACGGCGCGCCCCCTTCCAGTTCCAAACCAGCGCCGAAGATGATCCTGCTCATGACCTGGATGGGCGCGCGCGAGCCACACATCGCCAAGTACCTCGTCCAATACCAAGCCCTCTACCCGTCAGCAACCATCCTCCTGGTGCGCTCCGAGCCGCGGCATTTCATTCCCATCCCACTGCCCGGGTTCGGGTTCCTCGGAATTGGAGGCCGGGCTCGGGCTGTAAGAGAATACGCGCCCGCGGTGCCCGTGCTGCGCGAAGCTTTCCCTTACCAACCTCAAGCTCAACCTCACCACCAGCACGGCAACGGCAACCCTCCCCAAAGTCAACCCACCGAGATTGGGAACAACGACAACAAACCGACCCCAGCACCTAAGCCCGAGCCAGAATTACTAATCCACGTCTTCTCCAACGGCGGGTGCGCCGCCCTCCAACATATCCGCCACTTAGCTGCACCTCTCACCCTCCCACCACACACAATCCTCTTCGACTCCTGCCCGGGCACATTCCGCTACCGCTCCAGCCACAAAGCATTCATGACCGGCATCACGGGGCTCACACGACTACTCCTATCTCCTCTGTTCCACGTCATGTGTGCGTCGTACTGGTTCTGGCATGCGGTAATTGGGCGCGGCAAGACAGGGCCGTTGGCAAGGACGGCTAGGGGGTTGAACAGTTCATCTCAAGGTCCAGGTCCCGGGGGAAGGAGAGGGGGAGGGGGGGTGGAGGTGCGGCGGACGTATGTTTATTCGGAGGGGGACAAGTTGGTTGATTGGCGAGATGTGGAAGCGCATGCGCGGGAGGCGGAGGGGAAGGGGTTTGTGGTGCGTAGGGAACGGTTTGAGGGAAGTGAGCATGTTGCGCATATGAGGAAGGAGCCGGAGAGGTATTGGTGGGTTGTGAAAGAGACTTGGGAAGGGGTGGAATGAGGGTTGACGCCCTGGTGAGGTGACCTGGTGAGGTGGTAGAGAGGGAGGGATGGCTCTGATATCATGGATACCATGCAGGGATCGCATCGGTCGAACTCTGCGCGCTAGAGCGGTTGGGGTTGGGACGTAATATCATTACTTTCTATCCCTCTCGTACACGGCCGCTGTAGCCGCCTCAAGGTCTATGCCAGATACGCCACGTCGGGTCGCAGACCCATGATCAGCCTTGCCCATGCCCACCCGCCCAGATCTAGTCGATCATTCTCGTTAACTCGTCGCAGTCGTGGTCTCGTAACGGCAATGTTTTCCATACAGCCCCTTGGCCAATCGCCATGCAAACATCAGCACAAATGAACATCAATGATGTTCCCACCACATTACAGGGTAATTAGCACATGCTCAGCCCTGACCCCTCCAGGCTGAAGACGCCGACTCTTTGCGCCAATGCCTCCGTAATCACAAATTTCCGTTCTTATCCCTCTCAGATGCGCCGTTCAAACGTTTAACAAGCTCGGTATTGCGAGGGAATGCATGCGAACGCCGGGGCGGGTTGTAACAGGTGTCGATCAGATAACCGCCGGAGAAACGAGGACGGAATAAAAAAAATAAACGGCCAAGCATGCCACTCGTTGTTGGGACTCGAATCGGTAGCGTGTTCTCATGTTGTCCGCTGTTTCTTGTCCTTGTGTTTCTCTTGCTCACGGTCAGCGGCTTCCTTCTTGCCCCCATACCAAGCCCCGCCAAACTCGAACGGCTCGACCTCATCCGTACCGCCATCGTAGCCCTCGTCAGCCGCCATCTCGGCCAAGCACGGGTCGCACTCCTGGTCATGGGGCTTCTCGTCGACATGGACGCCCTCCTTGCACATGCCAAACACGCCGTTGTTTTTGGCTTCGAGGCAGCTCAGCTCCTGCGAGAGCTCGTCCCAGGTGAAGGTGTTGTTGCATTCTGTGCACTGCCCTTTGAAGACGACTTTCCTGCACATGGTGCCGTCGAGTTTTCGCCGTCGAGCACCACTCGGCCCGGCCGGCGTGGAGGGGCTGCTTTTTGGGCGGGGTGACAACGGCGCAAACGATAACCGAGGATTTCCGTAGTGGCCCGGGGTCCGTGGCCGGCGTCGGAACGGCGGGTCTGGAGGCAAACAAGAATACAATTAGCAAACCAATTCTCATATGTTCCTAGGAGAGTGCATTTGAGAATAGCTCGAGCATTGTCTCTCTTGAAGAAGACATGGCTGCGCAGCTTAATAATTGCTAGCATCTCCACTCAAGGACACAGCCTGTCCTTCTAGCGCCTGGAGATGGTTTCCATGGTGGGGGCTTTTGCAGCGGGAAGGGTTTCCGCCCAGTAGCTTACCTCCACCGATCGCAAGCACCCGTTTGTCAATTTGGCGCTGGCTCGCAGCGCCGGAGTTCGTTTTCGGTTCGGAAGAGTTGCGCGCACACTGGATTCGCTAGCAGGCACTAGCGGATCCGAGACCCGTCCGAATCCAGGGGAGCAAAGAGGTCTGGAAACCAGCGGCAATTCCGAGATGAGAGATGGATGGGGTTCCGAGTTGCTCCCGAAGCACGTTATCTGGACTGGACGGAACTATTGGCGACTATTCCGGCATCCCCTGAAACGCTGTGGCGGACGGGAGTCGAATGGTGATGCTTGATGGGCGCTGTTGACATCAACGTTTGTTATACGTCTTCTGCATGGGGATCGCAAAAAGTGATTGTGAGTTGAGACGCAGCAATCTGGTTGCATGACGCCAAATGTATGAGGAGGCAACGCTGAGGTGAGTGTACGTATGCAGCATGCGAACTCGACGGCTTAGGATATGGCCTAGATCCCGCGGGGCCTCCCTCGGCTTTCCTGCAGAAGCCGTTTACTGTATTAGCTCAATAGATTAGCTCGTCGTGCGGCTAGTGTATGTATGTGCAGTCCATCTCCACACCACCTCGTGCATGAGGAGAGCTCTCACGAGTTTGCTCGAGGAGAAGGCAGTGGCAGCGAATGGCATCGACCGAGTCGCGGGATAGGCCGCAGGTGTTGCTCGCTTCGTGACGGAGCGGGAGATGCAGCCAATGCAGCCATGCTGCAGGCCGAGGCTCCACGTTTTTCGCCCGATCTGGTGACACACACCCAACAGAAATTCCATCCCTTGAGCTACCATTTGCTCAGCAGCTAACTCATGACACTCGTTGTTCCACTCGGGGAGGATGTCATGTAGCACAGAGTCGTCTCTTCATTCGTCTTTTGTTTCTTGATCTCTTGGGTGACCATTTACGACCCCGCAATTTCCATGGCCAATTGATGATGGTTTTTGTGTTGAGCAAGAGACAGGCGGGGCAATTCTGCGCGACAACCCCCACTCAATCCCCACCAATCAGTGATCACAATCAAGTGGGGCCAGGGTAAGTGGGGCCGAGTGTGGTTGCCGTTTACCAATCGCTATCTGCGACTTGGCGATGTGCTCTTTCTTGAAGTGCGTCTTGAGACCCTGCTGGACAGCTCTGCATTGCAGTTTATCCCGTGGGCGTAGGTGAGACGGGATTGCCTCGATTGTGCGATTGCTCGCATGTCAGAATCAATCAGTCTTCCATTGACATCTTTCACATAGGATCCACGTAAGATCCGATCTTGTTTGGACCCTAGAGTTCTAAACCATCATCTCCCTGTCCTTGTGTTTCTTTTTCTCCTTTTTATTTTCTTCGATATGCATCCACAGACGCACCTTCTCCCTTTCGCAGCTACTTTGACTTCGAATATTCATCGCAGCAAGAGGCAAGCAGACTTCTCTCTTGCAGAAGAGGGTTGACGGCGTTAAGTCAAGATTCTCGGCAAGCCAACGCCCGAGGTTCCACTTTCCACGTGCGCGATGATGCTCAGGGGTGCCCTGCCGCAGGCACAAGTGGTCAACGCCAACGAGTGTTCAAAGGTTTTCTAACGTCTTGTAGTTGGAAGACTTGAGCGTCCAACCTCGTCGTTCGCTCCCAGGGAGTCCATCTGACAGGACACTCACCTCGTCTCAAGAGTTGATAGAGGGTTGCTATCTTCAACTCAAGCCGGGCATCGAAGAGCCTGAAGATGACTGGAGTCACTGACTTCCAACATTCTTTCAACTATCGGCCTCCGTCTCCCGATGTCACCAGCGAACGACTTAGTACTAACTGTACTCCCTGAGCAGTCTAGGCTCACACAACCCGGTGCCTTGATGAACGCACTCGATCGGGGGCTAAAATGATAACTTTTAGGAAGTGTCTACTGCCAAGCCGAGTGTGACGAGAGCGGAGATATAGCCCCTATAACACTGGTAAGACCTCTCGTTCAGCACGGGACGATCAATTTCATTCCATTCATGCTGACAACTCTTGAAGCTGTACCTTATCAACGTGAATCGTGCGGCTGACGCTAAGCGTTCAGAATCTCGGACGGGATCGGGCTATATGCCTCCTTCTGTCATGTTGAGAGGAGCGATGAGCCCAACGTTTACCACCAAGGATCCTCATATGGGGGACGACAACTACCAAGCCCCAAAACAGCCATATGACAAAACGCAGGTGGAAGGAGCAGACAACTCGTCTTCTTCAAGTCTTGGAAGTCAACTTGGAATCTTCGCCTTAGAAGGATGGGGATCCGGAATACTGACACCCACAGCCACTAGCAGCACATTGTGTGTCTACCTGGGCAAGACTCATACTTCAGTGCGGTCGACAGTGCTGCTAAGGCTGAAGAACGGTTCGCCCTGCAGCAGCATCCCGCTTGGCAATCAGCTATCAAGGCTATTGCTGGTTCCATGGTTCAGTGGCGGCAGTCTTGGTCTTGAAGTTGGGCCCTGTACTAGCACGTACTGGGTAAAAGCACCTCAAACCGAGATTAGTAGTGGTCTGCAATACTGGCCGTGTTTCGCCCGCATTATTTGCGGCGGGAGGAACCACCACGAGCTTGGCCTGAAAGTACCTGCATGATCACGGCTTGCGGGGGTCATCTACACCAGATACCTGACTCAGCGGCAGCCGTCACGGTGTCTCCTGGAGGGGCCTCTTCTCGTCGTGCTGCGGCTGACACAGAGTCGAGAGGCGTTTTGATCAAAATGACGATCATGCATATCTACTTTGTAAGTTATATTCCTGTTCGTTTTCAAGTTACCTTTTCCAGTCTTGGCCGCTAGTTGACTGTTCGTGAAATATCTTTATGCTTGTGTCCGGCGTGAAGGGTGTTGTCGACTCAAGCCTTCACCCCCTGAAAATAATGCCCTTCAATTTCGAGCATGACATCATCAGCCCTCTGTATTGTGGCTTTTCCTGACCAGGTTCACGGGTGGGCGCTATGTTGGATTGCAAGCCAAAATAGGATAACCTCCCGCCAGAGGATCGAGAAGATTGACCAGGGCGTCCGATAGCGCGGTTGCTGAGCGCTTGAGAAAGATCGAACAGCATGTCCTAACAAGCAGTTGTGGTGGACGGAAAGTTCTTGGCGGGTGCGGCGCGCCTGTCCAGTTTGCGGCACAATCTGGTTGGCTGGCTGCCTGCGCAAAACAGCCAATCTGGACGGCGGGACCAGAAACCCGCGTGCTTCGCGAACTACCATCTATCGACTAGTCTGTGATGGCCTGGCAAGCCCTGCCGATTCGTTGCGAGCATGGGGGCGGCGCACATTGCAATATCTCTGACTCTCTGTGGGCGGATTTCATGTCTACTTTCCCTCGGCTCTCTCGGGCCACAGTCGACGCCTTTAGACTGCGTTGGTGGTGGCGTGGCTCTGTATTGGAAAAGGACAGGTCTAGTTGCATGGCTGAACTAATGTGTTCGATTTTATTTCCAAGTTTTTTAGGCCGCCATCGATCGACCACAGTGGTCCTCAACATCTGAGTCGACTTGCTGTTGCGCCTGCCGCCCCGGCTGCTACCCTCTCGCGCCTCTCCTTCTGCCTACCACGACGGGTGAGATGTAGTCTCTTTTCTTTGTTCATCACCTTACTAGAGCCACCGCTGCTTCCTCAACGCTCGATGTGGTGATGACAAGATGCACGGCGGACACTCGCTGGCGATTGCCATGTGGGTCATGACGGCTCTGTCCCTCGGTCTGGTATTTCTCCGACTCTACACTCGAGTACGCATCGTCCGCTTTGTCGGCGCCGAAGATCACCTCTATGTCTGGACCGGCCTATTCCTTCTCGTCTTCGCCGCGTGCATCCAGGTCGCAGTTCACTACGGCCTGGGTCGGAGCTTTTGGACCCTGAGTGTCGATGATTCGTCAAATGCCATCTTCTGGACCTATGTCGCCAACACCTTTGCCATCACGGGGAACGCACTGGCCAAGCTCTCAATGGGCTTCTTCTTGCTCCGTGTGGTCCAACATAAAGCGCAAAAAGCTGCTCTATGGATTCTTATCGCTGTCACGGTTGGCACATCGTCTGCTTTGGCTGTTATGCTGTGGAACCAAACCACTCCGAGAAAAGCGAGCTGGGATCCCTTGAGGACACCTGGGACGTGGAACATTCGGATACAGCCCATGAGTGTTGGGCTTGGAGGTGCGTACAATCGTACCATTGCTGTGCCCCGTTGAGACTTGCTGTGTGCTGACCGTGATGGCTTGTAGCTTGGTCCAGTGCTTGTGATTTCTTCTTTGCCGCTTTCCCCTGGCTGTTTATTTGGTCTCTCCGGATGCCTCGACGAGAGAAGGCCATGCTTGCTAGTGGGATGAGCCTGGGCGTCATGTAAGTCCTATCCCTCTTTCAAGTCAACATAGGCTACTCGCGCTAAACGCTTCTTCCTAGTGCTGGCGCATGCGGCATCGTCAGGACAGTGGTACTCGCCGGACTTGACACCAATGACTACACATGTAAGCCTCCTCTTAGCTCATGCTTACCGAAGTCCCTAACCTTCCCAACAGTAAACTTTGCAACATATTATATCTGGGCAGGCGCTGAAATCACCGTTGCCATGATCTGCCTCGGCATACCAACCCTGAGACCGCTATATCTCAAAACGCGCGGCACGAGCATCGGTTACGCGGACACACAAGATGATGATACCTCACCGGAGGCCGACGATCCAGAGTCACCACCACGCTTTACCATGTCCATGAGGGAGCAAAAGAACCCCCCGTCGTCTTCTGGAATGGAGCATAGTATCCAACCGCAAACACCCGACTTCCGCTGTGACTCGGCGTCGTCACACACGATAGTGCAGTCTTTTTCTAGTTCGGAACCGATACTACCGCGGCTGAACAGGCCTGCCGGCGCCCATACCAGGCTTCGCAGTGACCCTGATACTGTTGTTGATGACATACTCGGTCTTTACGATGAGAGGAGAGGCCAGCAGAGCCGCGGGCTGAACAAAGTCGGTCGTGGCGTTGGCTCAGGAGGGATATGGGTCCAAAATGAGATTTCCATTGATAGCCGTGAGTGGGATGATAACTGGCCGTTGAGGAATTAGAGGATGATACCTGTGTTTTCTCTTTGTTATGTTTGGTTTATCGACTTTAATAAGATACCCCTGATAGTATTTACCTTTAACCTGAAAGATGTATGCCGTTCCCAACGGCAAGGACAGAAGGCATCGCATCTAGTAGAGAACTCTACATAAATGTTTCATGTAAAACTACGGCTCGCGGATCTCGTTGTCATCGCATGTACTTGTGAAGTGTGATACCACTAGTTGCATCATACCTAGTAGATTCAGAGGTTTCAAGCCGATTGATTCTGATGTTCAGTTCAGTCAAGTTGTAGATGGAGTATGGCAAAGCTCCAACCGCTTTAGGAGATACGCCAGGCCATCTACATGTAAGTTAAGGTACTTGGTCCATCATCAAGGTGGTGAACTTAGAATGCGATATGAACACTCAACACCAAATTCATCTGCTTGCATTATGACCCCGAACTAGCCCCGTTACCAACGCCTTAAACACCCGGGGCTTATCCTCCTTAACCCTTAGACAGAGGGCTCAATTCAAACCCCGAAAAGCTCCTTGACGATCCTAATAGTGTCCCCAGGACCCTCGACAACGTGTCCAGTGGTGCGGCTGTCGGTGAAAATCTCGTAATCGTTTCCGCCCTGGAAGGTCTTGTCGCCGAAGAAGTGAATGGTCTCGTAGTGGACACCTCCGGGCTGTCTCGCATCGTTTTCCAGGTGTCGTAGACAGTAGGTTTTATCCCAGCCCTCTGGGAAGATATCGAACGAGATCTTGCCGCCGATCGAATAGCTAGAATGAAGCTATGGTCAGAATCGTACTCACCACCTGGCGGTCTTGCCCCTGTTTGATGTACTAAAAGCAATGGAAAGCGGGAAAGAGCAAACGAGTGAGCGGAGAAAACCACATGCAGCAAACTAGCAAACGAGAGAACGGAACAGGGGAAGATGTACGTCAAACCCAAATGCCCAAACCTCTGCTTGAGCTTCTCAACAAACGTCTCCCGAATCCTATGCTCCAGATCAAACTCCTCATACGCCGCGCGCTCCTCATTAGTCGCATTCCTTCCAACAGGACTGACATTGATCATCCCCGTGCGGAACTCGACGAAAGTGCCCCTCTTGAACGGGATATCCAGATCGGCGATGTAGTGCAAAATAAAACGCACGAGCTCCTTGTACTGGTCCTCGCCGATCCACTTGATGAAGCTCTGCGCGGGGAGGGCGTGGCCGAGTTTGTACGCGATCAGCCCGTTCTCGCTGAAGCAAAAGTCAAACATGTCGGTGACGCGCTGCCCAGCCGGGTTTCCGAGCTGTTCTTGGGCTTTGGCGAGGTTGGAGCCGCTCACGAAGCCGATGGCGACTTTGTGCCGGAGTGCGGAGAGCGTGGTGAGCATCTCCGGGGAGGCGGGCTGTGTGTGTGATGGGAGAGGTGAGTAAGGCGTCATACGGCTGGTTAGCATGCGTTGGACGTACATTGCGAGCCGGACTGAGCGTCTCGTCCACATCGAACAGGCAGATGGTGTTTTTGATCGGGCGGGCGGCGAGAGGAGGGTATGTAGTTGTCCGTGGGGACGGCTCGCCAAAGTTTGCGGCGGCCATGATGATCAGAGTGGTGATTGGGGATGAAGCGGTGAGAAGGTAAAAGGGATGTGAGATTGATGAGATAGATGCGAAGTGCAGTAATGAAACCAGCCCAATGCAAGTGCCCCTCAGGCACGGTTGCGCCTTCTCTGGGTTGGGGTCGAAGGAAGCGTATCCCGGTTCAGGGTTAGGGCTCTGGCCTGCAAATCATGGATACACCTAAGTACCTGTAATCGATCGTCTATTAAACGTTACAATTTCCCCAATGGAGGTATCTTTTTTCTGGAGTAAATAAGGCTTGGGGACATGCAAGTTATGAGTTATGTGGTCTGTGACGAAGATGGGTAAGTTGGCTGAGAAGAACAGCAGCCTTGCCGTTGGCACCAACGCCAGCTGTTTCCAACTAAGAAAAAATAAAATCACAAAGAAAACAGAATGGGCCTTCACTTTCGGTTAGCGCAGGGTTGAGCTGCCTTCACAGTCCTTGTCTCATAAGACCTTCAATCTCAACCTTAATTCAACTTCAGAGAATCGTCTTCTGACGATTTTCCAACTTCGACTCGACGACTTCATTCCATATGTCTCTCATAATCCGAATGTAACTTTGAGCTTGGCTGTCCACTCTTTTTCATGGTCATATCGAGAACGGGTCGGCATCGACAGTGAGCTGCCCAGCCGCAGCAACTTTTCTCATTTGTATCTTTCATCTTTAGACTTATCGACCGACGGCAAGGCAACATGGCCCTCCGGCAAAAGCTCAGCAAGCCATTTGTGGTCGAACCGACCTCGGAGCACACCCACACAGTTGTTTTCCTTCACCGTTTTCCCGAGTCCGTGACCGACGATGAGCTCCCCGCCAAAGTCCTGTCGTCAAAACAGACCAAAAACCACAAAACACTGCACGAGCAGTTTCGGGGCATCCGATGGGTCTTCCCGTTCCCCAAGACCGGCGCGTTCCCCTACGCAAACCTCAGCGCCGCCGACAAGGCCGCCGTAGGCCTGCTTCCAACGTCGGTGCCCTACATTACGCAGATCCTCCTCCAAGAAGCCAAAGTTATCGGTAGCCTCGACAAAGTGATTCTAGGCGGCCAGGGCGAGACTGCTGTTGCGGCGCACGGAGCCATGTCGTCCTTCCCGGAGCCACGCAACGTGGATGTGACCAAATTCATGCGCGACACCCTCCACTCACCCTCGTGGACCGATATCGCCAGCGACCCGCGCCTTGCCGGCTTCGTTGGCATGCACGCCGAAGCCCGCGAACCCACACGCGACGTCACCAGCTACAGCATCGCGCGCAAGACGCCCAACAACAACCCGCCGCACATCAACACGTCCATCGTCGCCAACACGCCGCATTGCTTCATCCACGGCGGGTACAAGGTGCAGACCGCCACCTGGGACGGCCGTCGCATCGACGACTTTGCCCGGTTCCTCGCCGAGGTTGTGGGTGTCCACCGTGAAGTCGACCCCAAAGAACTTGTGAAGAAGGAGGGGCGGGAGGAACTCACGCCCCGCGATCGCACCATTCAGCCCGAAAAGGAGAAGGACGACGGTCTAACCGAGGCACAAAAGTACGCCCTCGAAGTCGCCAAGGAAAAGAAGGCCAACGAAGCCCTCGCAGAGAAAATCAAGCGTCGCATCGAGGCCGACAAGGTCGAGCGCAAGATCCGCCAGGAGCGCGAGAGGCAGGCGCGTGAGGCGCGCGAGGTGGCGGGGCAGCGCGCGATCATCAAAGGCGAGGACGAGGACGACAAGAAAGAAGATGCAGAGCCCTTGGCCCTGCAACGCTACGAGCGACCGATGTGGGTGGTGGGCGACAGCGCTGTTTGCGCCGGCTTTAATATGTACGATCATAGTGAGGATTCAGAGGACGACGACGAGAATACTACCTTACCACGCCGTCTTCCTAAGCGGCGCAGGAAGGACCCTCCTGGGCAGCGGGCTGCCGGTGATGCCAACTGGGAGGCTCCGTGTGCGGTCAGGGGGGAGATGAGTGAGGCGCAGATGAGAGCCTTTGGGTTGATTAAGGACTCGGGACCAGAGGGGAAGAAGGATGGGAAAGGAGAGAACCGGGTTCTCCGGGGCATCAAGCGGGAGCGTCTTGATCACTAAGTAATTCTTGGAGTGTATGCGGGCACAGCCAGAAGTAGCCTGCGAGTGTGTACCTAATCTGTAATACCCGTGGGTCGCCTGGTGTTTCCCCGGAGAACCGGCTGTAGGCTCATCAAGAGCCTCAAGCGAGAGATGTCCTCATCACTAAGTAGTGCCTGGAATCTATGCGGGCATAGCCAGGAGTAACCCGCGGAGTCTGTACGTACCTAATCTGTAATACCCGTGGATCGCCTGGTATCTGTTCTGGAGAACCGACTGTAGTCGATTCGAATAATATCGTCGTCGATGCCATGCTTCCCCATATGTACATACACACGGGACAGTAGAAGTTGACCTGGACCACGATGGAGGCCAACTGATAGCAAATGTTCAGAATGTACACTATCAGTTCAGAATGTACGGATACCCCTGTTCTCTCATCTGCTGAATGAATGATCCAACCAGTCTCTGAATTATATGGGCATATCAGCCCTTGTTTTCGCAGCAATCTGTCACGGTCCTTTTGCAGCGTGCCAGCGTCTCAAGCTTCTTATTTTCCCGGATGGGTGGTGATTCTTCACCGACTACCCCCAAGGTAGTGCCCCCGGGCCGTGTTCTAACTTCTCCACTTCCCCAGATTCTCAGCATCCCCAGCCAGATCCGACAGCAGTTTGCGGAGGCTAGGAGGATCAATCTCGGTCAAAGAAACCCACCGAATTTGAGACCAGGGCTTGCATTCCTTGTATGAATTGGAGAGTTGGGATCCGTCGCTGCGGGTCCAATGATTACTAGTAATCCGGGGTAAGCGTGGAGACTGGAGTCGACCGTACCGGAGTGGCTGGAACCGCCCATCGTGCCGTATTACACATGCCCTTAGTCTCATGTACTGTACATGTCGTGTGGGATCATGGTTGCATCAGGAACTCTTACTTAGTTCTCGCCGTGGGCCAAGGCAAGTTTCCAGCTCCAGGTTGCATTGTGAGGCTGTACTCCTGTCCATCTTGGACCCCAGTGAGTCGTCAAATCTCAGTGCTACTGTACCTAGGCCCAAGGCAAGTTACCGCAGCAGGTGTGTGATGAAACCATGAAACCACCCCGTCGGGCCTAGGTTGGTAGCCAGCCAGCAGAGCAGAGCAGCCCAGCCAGGCCGGCAAGCAATTTGGTGTACTCCATCGCGACGTCAAAAACGTGCATTCATGTGTCCATGACTCCAAGTACACAGAGCAAACATGGTCCCGAGTCCTTCGTCTCAAAAAGTAGCATGAAAATACCTCGAGTCTCTGCCTACAAAAGCACCAACCTCCAAAGTTTCGGGTTGAACCTTGGACCCATGAATCCAGGCTCCCAGAGCCCGCCGATAACACACAGAACCACTTATATCCCAACTTCCCTTCAGGTCCAGTACCTGAACTCTGGGTGTCTGCTCCCGAGCTTCAACTTCTCCTGCTCCGTGAGTCCTTCCAGCCGGTGGTCACGCTTCCCCGCCGCGCGAGCACGGTTCTCATACATGCAGTAGAAAATCCCAAAAATGGCAAGACAGACGACGGCAATCTGACCGCAGAGGTTGATGGTGTGGCCGGTGTAGTACTTGGGAGAGTCCTCTTTGATGTAGGTCCACCTGTTTATACACCCGTTCAGCCAACATTGTTCTAGGTTCCGATTTTGGAGGTCATCAAGTATTAGGTAGGTAGACTCACGTCGCGACAATGCCACCGATGGTACCGAGTGTGACCACGTAGCCGCTGGTGACGGCTCGCACCGAGGGACCTGCCGAATCTAGTTGCCGGAAGAAAAAACGGGGTCAGTTACAACAAAGCCGCGTCCACCCAGGCAGGGTCACCTACTATTCATAGCCCAACTCAAGAATCCAGGACCACCAGGATACGCGCCGACCGTGACGAAGAAGACAGCCATGTAGCGGACGCTGGACCGTGTCTCAAACCGCAGCAGGGCAAATCCGATAATAGCCAGAAGCGAAAACGCCGCCAACCATATCCCCCGCTGGCGGGTCTTGTCGCTGGCCCAGGCGACAGCGACGGCAACCAGGCACGCCATGACATAAGGGGGCACCGAATACAGCTGCGCCTCGGTGCTGGTGTAGCCCAGGTCGTTGAGGATGGTGGGCATAAAGACGGACACACCTTGGACCGTGATGTTGATGATGAAGAAGCCCAGCGCGCACGTGTAGTTGTGGATGCAAAAGATGCCCTGCTTCAGGTCCTTCATGGTGACTTTCTCGGCCGGGTCGGCCTTGTGTTCGCGGTGCAGGCGCTCGGCCGCAATGCGCCGTTCCCGCTCGTTGAGGAAATACGCGTCGCTCGGGGTCGTGGGCATCCAGATGGGCGACAGCCCGCCGATGATGACGGTGAGGAGGCCCTCGAAGAAGAAGATGTTGCGCCAGGTGTAGAGGCGGGCTCCGGCGGCGCCCCATTCGGGGATTCTCGAGAGACCTGTGGCCAACAGCCCGCCAAAGGCCCCGGCGAAGGAGGCGGCTGACACGTAGATGCCGATGCGAAACAGCAGCTCGTTGCGCTTGTAGAAGCAACTCAGGAAGAAGGCCATGCCGGGCATGGCGCCGCCCTCGAATATCCCGAGGAACACGCGCGCAACGATGAGGCCCGCAAAGTCCTTGACAAAGGCGGTGCAGAGCGAGACCAGGCCGAAACCGCAGACAAGAAGGGGTAGGTAGTAGCGCGGGCCAATAGCCTTGAGGAGGATGTTGCTGGGCACCTCGACGGTCAGGTAGACGATGTAGAAGACAGACAGGGCCCAGTTGAAGCGAACACCCTCGTTGAGATGCAGCTCGTCGGCCATGCCCTGGATGCGCGCGTTGCCGATGTTGATGCGGTCGAGGAAGCAAAGCATGTACAGCAGCGTCACCAGTGGCACCGTGTGCCAGTCAATTTTGCGCCGGATTGCCCTCTCCTCCTCCTCAGTCCATTCCAGCTCGCTTTCGTCTGACGATGACCCGCCATCCTTGGCTGAGTAGGTGTTGACCTGCTCCTTCTCGATGTGTTGCGCTGGAGGGGTGAGAGTAAGGCCGGCACAGTCAGCGGAAAGCTCTGGTGTCTGAGCTGGCTGTTGCTCACCAATCTCCTTCTCGGTGTCTGCCATGGCTACCATAATGCCGGTCACCGGGCGCCAAGCCTGAATATTTTTCTGCCCGAAATCGCTTCAGGGGTGGCTTTGGAGGAGAAAGAACCGGGACGCCACCAGCAGTAAGTCACCACTGCTACGGGGACCTTGAAAGGGGGAGACGGATTCGCGGCTGGAGGCTAGAGCACACAGCGCAGCGGCCGAGAAGATGAAAATGCTTTCTTATAAAGGACGCTCCCAAGGTCTCATCGGACCAAGGCCCAAAATGTGGTAGCGTGTTACCCTCCATCCGAGCCATCCATGACGGGGTGGAGTAGCAGCAGCGAAAGAGCTTCCTGGATCCAATAAACTTGAGGCCGGTAAGTATAACCGGGGCTGAGGAATAGTGGATGACGGTGCTGAACCGGTCTTGCACCTACATGGGTCCGAGAGGAGAAGGATGCCAGGGCCAGAACGCATCTTGGTGGGAGCTTGTCACAAATACGATTGTCAGCAGAACAGGGCGGCTTCGGCAGATAGATCTGGGACCGTTTTGCTGGTCTGTTGGTGTAGAATGGCGGGTTGCCCAGGCTGAAGGGGCTAGATGGACTGTGAAATGTGTCTAGATCGACAAAGCTACAGCGTCACGGGGGGTTGGTTTGGGTGATTGCACAAACGGAAAGTCATCAATGACAAATGTCCAGTTGCAGGCTGCGCTGTCTTTTGTGAGCAAGTATCCGAGAAGTGATTGTGAATGGATCGGTACACAGCGTCAAGCAAAGAGAGCTCGTCCAAGCCGAGGTGATGGAAAAGAAAGGAAGATCGCTGTTCAATTGTTGGGATTCCAGGTTGAGAATTGGGATGAACACAGGTGCAGGAAGGTGCAATGGAAGCGGACTGCTTTCCGTTGGCAACAAGCACACAGTCCATTTAGGCAGCCCGTTGGTCGAATTCAGGCGGTAATCGCCAAGCCGCCGAGACAACTAGTAAATGCGGGGGAGGCAAGGGCCAAGAACCGCTCCAAGGAACAGGGGGCATTGAGTAGCAGCTAACCTTTGCAACCACCATTCCGTATCCCCCTCCCGAGTTCTGGGCCGACAGCTAGCCTCTAAGGTACGCAGCAAACCTAGACAAGGAACTTGTCGACGGCAATGACATGCGGAACGGCACTGCGCTTGTCAAGGCTACAGTAGCGGCAACTCCACTCGCGTCAGGGTCTCCTGTAGACCTGTACCGAGGTACTTCATCGAGTCTTTTCGGCTGTAAGCCCGCCATGATGATGAACGATTCACCCGTCCTATAGACTTCCCCCGTTCTTGTTGCGGCAGAGGCACATGGGCCCGACAGGACGGATGGCAATCAGCCTGTTGGCATCACCTTCTGCCATATTGCGGTGCTGATCCGATTGCTGACCACTCAGGAGCCAGGTCAATGCTCCTCTTCTGATAGCAGATTGCAGCGTACAGTCACTTGCATGTCTCTTGCTGCTGCATGTAGACTGATCCAATTGACCTTCCACGTTGGGCGTCCGTGGGGGCTGAAAGGGACGGAAGACATATTACCTACAGGCAGTCAGGTACTACCTCCAGTGGGCGTCATACATCCATAAGTGCTACCGTTGTAAGCTCCAGTACATTGATCTACGCTAATCCGATGATAAGAGCTGCAGCTGAATCCCGGACTTGAAGACGGCATGAAAGGAGCTTTTTGTCCCTCGGGTAACGGCACTCGGATTGATCCTCGCATTTGAGTCCGGGCGGCTAGAAATATGTCGACGGCAACAACGGAGATGTGCCGGTGAACTTTCTTGAACGGATTACCACCTGGTATTAACTTCTTGAATGGGCTGAACTTAGAAGCTCTCCCCACACAGGTACCTAGTGTAGGTACCTGTGTAGCCGAATGGGAGTAGAAGGTGACAGCGTCCGACAGATATGAGAGGCCCTTAGTTCGATCCCTCTCACTCCTTCGTTTTCGACTGAGAAGCAACCAAAACAAAACACGTACGACGGACTTGGTCAACGGTCGGGTCGATCGGTGTCTCGGCCCTGACTGTCCGCTAGGCACCGCGTGCGCTATAATGACTTTGGTCAACCTCAGGCTCGTCAAGCCTACCGGCGGAGCCTTGATTACCTTCCCTCGGAGAAGCAGAACGACATAAGGCGAGGCTATTCAAGATGGCCTTCAAATCCTTGACGGCATCTCCACCCGAACGGTACTCTAAACGCCACAGCCTCCAGATGACATCCCTCGCTGGATTATCGTCCGACACATGAGGATACTCCCCCCTTGCCAGCATCCGCTGAACAGCATCCTCATCCACTTCTTCCGGACGACCGTACGGCACAGCCCATTCTGTAATCTCGCAGATTGCAGTCCCAAGCGCGAACAACTCTAGCTCCACGCTCCCGTCGGCAGGCGCCTCGGCAACCGGCATCGGTGGCCAGTATCGTGGCTCATAGGAGAAGTGAACGTCAGGGGTAAACATTCCGCAGACTCGACCCGGAAAAATCACAGAGCTTGATGTTGAGACCATCGAAGACGATCGCATTCCGTGTCGACAGATCCCCCCAGATGACGCCACGGTCATGGAGGTGTTGAACGGCGGTTGCAAAGTCCACGGCCACCTTCAACCGGTCACACATGTCGGGCGCGGTGTGCTTCAGGATATAGCTGCGCAAGTCGCCCCATGGGGAGCGCTCGAGTCGTAGCGCCCAAGCCTCGCTGGTGCCGGGCAGCAGTTCCAGGCCAAGGCAGGCCGTGATATGTGGGTGCGGCCTGAGGGCGTCGTAAACCGTAACTTCACGCTTCAGGTGGTCGCTTGTATTTTCGGCAAAGGCCGGCTTGTCGTACACTTCGCCGTCAATCCAAAAGCCCCCGGCTTTGAGGACTGACTCGGTGTTGCCCTTTTCTGTGTAAATGATGCTGAATGCGGTCCTTGCTAGCGGTTCGTATCTGGCCCTGATTGCCTTTTCTGCGTCCTTGTCGGAGAGTGGCATGGTTACAACCTAAGGTAGCCTGAGGTACCTCGAATCGTTACTACTTCGACTCTTAGAGCAAAAAAGCAATGAGGGTGAAGCCCGGAAGTAAAGGGCACACCAGGTCCCCTCCCTGAGTCCCAGCCCAGCGACGACGTTCGCAAAGTCCGTGCCCCCTCCTCTGACGAAAGTATTGGGTATTAATTGTACGCAGCACGAATACACATATAACCCTGAACGCCGAACCTTAACCCTGATTAATAGATGACCCTTGATTGCGTCCCATGATTATTGCGTACGTTGGCCCTGAATTCCCTCCTTTCCTTCCTCCTGGCAAACCATTATGTTGAACCCCTTGCCCACCTCCGTCCCCTCCCCCACCTCGTACGGCTTCTCACCGGAGATGCTTGAGCATCAAGCTCCCTAACTGGGTATGGTGGAGTATCAAGCTCTTGCCTCGTCGACGCCACCCCGAATTCGGGACTTGGGTATGGAGCCGTGATGAACGCGGTCGACATGTCCGGTTGGATCTGAATCTCGGGTAGCCTGAGCACTGGCATGCTGGCTCTTGTCCGTGGTGAAGGTGGTGAGATGACTGATGCCCTTGACGCCGCGGCCGAAGTCGCCGCCGGTGATCGCAACTGCATTTCGCGCGAAGTCTGTGCCACCTCCTCATTTCTGATCGAGTTCAGTCTGGACAGCCTTTCCAGATGGCTGACCTGGAGACGCAAGATGGTGTCGAAGAAATCTCTGCGGTTTTCCATGTTTGCCGGGTCTCCGTTGCTCCCAAAGTTCAAGGCCAAGTGGCTGCACCTGAGCTCTCTTATTCGACTTTCGTCTCTACCTGGACGTCCTCGCTCGCACAAGTCCCACGCGCCCAGGCTCACCGGGCCTGGCCTCTGGAGGTGCATGTTAACCTGAAAGCGCTCCGACAAGCTGGAGGTGATTCGGAGGAGAGCTTCTTCTCTTGGGCTTGTAGCTTCGGTTGCTTGAAGGTCTGTTACTAGTGCCGGAGAGAATGCCTGTCAATACCGCCAGTCCTCAGTTCACAAGACGTGAAACTCAATAGACAGCGAGCTTACTCTTCATCTTCAACATTGTATACTCATTTTCACCTCCTCTATCCTTCAAAAAGGCAACCAACAGCGGAGGTCGAGGGTCGCGAACCACCAAAACGGTTCTGTTTGAGTAGGTCTGCACTAGGCTGGGCCTGAGGCTGTGTATCGAGGCGGTGCTAGTTGCTCTGGGGGTAGTCTGGCTTGACTGACTCGACACCGACGATTCTGGCGACGGACTGACGGCAGGAAGGTTCGAGTCATGTCTGGCCTCCACCCAGAACTGTATATGTCCGGTTCCCACATATTGTGGGAGGGGAATTCTCAATCTCCTGTAGTACGTAACAACACAGGTTACGTTCTCGAACACTTGTACTGGCTGGTAGTCGGTCACGAGTTGCTGAAACCTGAATGCGCTTTCTCTTGTTCGAAATGGATAGTCAACTCGATCCGTGCCTCTCCCATATCCTACTTCGACGTTCCACTCGGTCCGGTTCCTCCTTGGGATGGCGTAAATTGGGAGCACAAAGTCTTGAGATAGGTCCAAGTAACGCCTGGTTTCGGTAATGGTGCCCTCAGAGAGAATACTCCTCTCGACGATAACCAAGACTTTAGCACTGTCGCTCCATACCTGCCGCCGAACAAACAGCTCGCGGCGTGGAGCGACGGAATTGAATGGGATTTCAGTCGAAGTCAAGGGGAGCGCGACCGATGCCTCACCGGTGCCTAGTTCTACAAGAGAAGCTGGCGGCGACTCCATGGATGAGAAACAGGAAGGAGCGCGGGACAGTCAGCTTGTGGAGAACGCGAACTCGATATTTCAACTACTGCTGCATGTAACACATGACCTCTCAAAGCGAACGAGGAAGGAGCGAAGAAGAGGGGCAGCTGCCTGTTTTCCAGAATTCACGCATGCAGTGGCTTTGGTTGCCTGCCGCTGTCAACTTCAGCTGCCAGCCATGTCGAGGTTGTGTCCTATCACCGCTCAGGTGGCTTGCAGCAAACCGGTGCAGGACTTCAGGTCACTGGAGAGAACGAACACCGGGCGGTGCACACTGCTGCAGACACGACCGATTCTGGTGTCGTGGAGTTATCCAAAATGGCAAAGCAGAATCAAATGGCTCGCACTATCGACATCACAAAAGTGCACCAAAAGAGGCTCAGTCTGCCAAGGCCGTCTTCCTCCCATGTTGACCGTGATGGAAAGCTCCGAGCCTTGCCTAGTTCGCATGAGAGGCGGGCTCATGGCGTTTCCAAGCCTCGCTGGGCACCACCGACTCGACCCAGGCTTTCTCGCCCTGCTAAGGTAGGCACCCAACGGATATCCGGTGAGCTTCGGTGCTAGTAGTAATACCTCCTTCTTCAGCTGGTTCTCTCAACAATTCTTACACGACGCTTTCGACCTTGGTCTGCAGTTCTCCCCTCGGCACCAGCAGCCGCACCACCACGGTTCAAGACGTGAAACGTTGAAGGCAGCATGCAGGCATCACGAGATGAAAATACCTCGGGCTCGTTCGCCGCCGAGGGTCATGGCGTACACACTCTCACCCGGGAGGAGCTCCAGGAACGGATACAGCGTTACAACTCCGAGCGGGAGGTATGTCTTCCTCCTGGGTTCGACACAAATACTAGGCGAGTATGAACTCACACAGCCCCTTAGCGATTCGATGTAGCCCCTACCCGGAACCAACTTTTGAGCCGATTCACCGTCTTCTGTCTGGTTATAAACAGGACAATAGCGAGCGGCATCTTCACCCAGCCCGTGAACGTTCTTAAATACACCGGCAGTTCCGGGGCCGCTCTCCTGATCTGGGTTGTGGCTGGCATCATCATCCTCTGCGTGGTCGCGACCTGGATCGAATTGGCCTTGACCATCCCGATTCATTACGTCTTCCGTGACGGCAGCTGGCAAAGGGTTTCGTCGCCCAGGAACGGCGGAGACAAGAACTACGTACGGCCCACCTTAGGGACAACAGTGAAGAAGGCAAGCTGCTAACCTTCATCTCCCAGCTTGAGTACATTTACAAGAAGCCCCGCGACCTGATGAAATGCATCTTCGGCATCGCTTTCATCATCTGGGGCAACCTCGCCGGCAACGCTCTGCAGTTTGGTGTCTTTATGCAGCTGGCCATCAACCCGACCTGCCGTGAGGACGACAGCTCATGCTTCAACCACGGCTACGTAGTGGCCTGGGGCGTCTTTGTCCTCACCGTTTGCGCTCTTCTCAACATCTCGAGCCGAAAGTATACCATGGGCCTCAACAACCTCTTCGCAGTCGCGAAGCTTGCCTTTGTCGTCGTCGTTGCCGTCGTCGGCATCTCTTACGGCGCAGTCCACGGCGACGGGTGCAGAAGCATCACCTGGGCGCCCGCCCACCCAGCTGAGTCCGGCAACGTCGGCGACATTGCCCTGGCTCTCTTCTTTGCCATGTATCCGTACACGGGCTACGAGCAGCCCTTCTACGTCCTGTCCGAAGTCTCGCGTCCGCAAAAGACGTTTGCCAAAGCGACCATCTCGGCCATGGTGTGCGTGCTCATCCTCTTTCCCCTTACCAACGTCAGCTATCTGTGCATGAATCCCTACACCGGCAACGCCGCTCTGGCCGACAACATGGCCATCGCCTTTATCGAGCGGCTGTCCGGACTCGGATCTCACAGCACCGCGGTGCGCATCGTGTCCATCATCCTGGCCATCTTCATCTTTGGCAACCTCATGGCGCAGACGTACACGGCCTCGCGCGTGAAGCAAGAGGTGGCCAAGGAAGGCATCCTGCCATGGTCCCTGTTCTTCGCCACGGGCAACGACACGCTCATTTCCCGCCTCAAGCGCCCCCGTTCCGACAGCACTACTGCCAACAGAAACAGTACTGCGACACTGCCGCACACCCACCCCTACGGGCCCCACCACCGCAGCAGCACCGGCGTGACGGCCAGCACCGGCGCGAGCCGCCCCGCGAACGCAATCCGCAACCTCGACGGCCACCATGAACAGGCGCCCTTTGCCGCTACCGCCCTGCACTGGGCGTTTGAGGTAATCCTGCTCCTAGCCATCGGCCTGGCCCAGAAGCGGCCGTCGGACGCCTACGGCGGGCTGACATATGTGTACACGTACGTGGTGGTTGGGGTCCTGGGGTTCCTCACAGCGGCGGGGCTGCTGTACCTGAAACTCGACTCGTGGGTGTCAGAGATGGGGATACTGTCGCGGCGTAACTGGGCGCGCAAGTCCGTCTGGCAGTCCTGGCTGGACCCGCTGCCCGTGCTTGTGGCGACGGCGGGGTTGGGGTTTTTGCTCATCGCTGCGTTTGTCCCGCCCAGCGAGCCTAAGCGGACTGGAGGTTGGCCGTGGTGGGTTGGGCCTACAGTCGGTATGGGCAGTGCCCTCCTGGGCGTGGTCTGGTGGTGCGGGTTGGTGTTTGTTCAGTGGGCTGGGCGGTGGGAGCTGCAGACGCAGCGGCTGCCGGTGGTGGAAATTGATGAGGACGGGCAGGCTGTGCAGAAGGCGGAGTTGGTTGAGCATGTCAAAGTGCCCGTCGAAGGGAAGGGGGGTAGGAGAAGGAGGAGGGAGGTGTGGGAGGAGGGGGATCCGTGACTGTTCGCGGGCTTTGGGAATGTGATCACTCTGGGAGTCTGGGTCTCTGGGGTGATCCCCAGCTGCGAGTGTAAACCACGTCCAAAGTGATGATCCAGGTATTGCCATCAGTCGGTCAGTAGAATCTATGATTTGGTGTCTCCTCAAACAGTCCCGGCGGCGTGCGGTGTTGAGATTGCGTAGGAATGAGGTCGTTCTATGACGATCTGAAGTGTGAAAGAAAAAACCTCAGTGGCTGACCAAGCTGCCATCAGGGCCATGGCCACCGCATCGTTAGGCTGTCTCGGCCCTGTCATTTTAGCGACCTAATTCGCTAACCAATTGCGGAGTTAGGGAACGTTAGTGGGAGATAGGGGGTTCTTTCAGGGGTGAGGTGTGCGTTATCCAGGTCCCGCGGGCATCTCCACCCAGTTTAATCTCATTTTCCAGGGGGTTCCGGCTATCGAAGAGAACAGTGGAAGGTGCCACTTGCAACAATTCCTGAACTTGAACCTTCCAGCCCACTTTCCAAATTCCAATCAACACAAAATACCACACCTTCTTCAACTGCTTTCCACTATTTAGCAGTTTACATTTTAAGGTTGGACGGAGAACCCTTTAGTCGATTACTACCTCGTCGAAGCCCACGGCGAGCTCGCACCCAACAAGCCGTGGACCTCGAACTTCTCGAAGGGCAAGTTTAGCTTCAATCATTAATGCCGGAGGGAGTCCACGAGGGCTTCCAGAACACTCGCGTCAACAATCCCTCCATCGGGCCACGAGGACCTTCTGGCAATACCAGGTCTGAAAAACGTTGGAATAATTGGGTGGTATTTCCTGTGGTTGGAGTGGCCTAAAGTTGAAGATGGGAGATGCCCAGCCGAGCCACAATAAATACAGGAAATTGATGCAATGGTTCCTGCCCACTTTACAGGTCCGTCTGCAAGAGGCAGCGTGTGGCTGGGACCGTCGCTTCTCGAAAGACACTTTGTCGAGGCTGGCCACTTTCAATGGCACTGAGAGTGAGGGCTACAGGTTCATCAATCAGCCACAATTCCCCAGGCCCAAGTCAAACCTTTCCCTCCACCCTGACACGATGATGGCTCCGGGAGCTCAACCGTAACACCATCGCTCTAACTAACCGTAATACTCGCAGAGCCACTGCTCACCCAGGACCCTGTGGCGTTCAAGTTCAGTTGGAACCCCAGGCGGGCTCATCATCACCATGATCATCATGATGATGTGGCTGGCTGGGCGCCGCCACATTCCAGGACCCAGTGGCGCCAGGTTCCATTCACCATTTGCTGAAAACGTTCTCGTTCACGCCGTCACGGTGACTGTAGCGGTGGGACGCCATAATCACGACCGAGACATTCTCGTGACTCGTGAGGCCCGACGGGAGCTAGCCTTTGAGTCATGATTTCACTAAGATGAGGACAGTCAAGATACGTGGTAGCACATGCGGCACCTTCGCCTTTATGGCGCCCGCAAGCGGTGCTCAAATTACCCTAGGATTATCACCTCCTTCGCTCTTCCTCAACAATAACATGGTGTCACACGGCTGAGCGGTTGGGGCTCCGGGGACAGGCACAATGCTAACGACGTCGTTTCGGGACGAGACTGAACAAACCGGTGTGAGTATCAATGATCCCAATGACCCGTGACGCATAACGTTGACATAGCATATAGCATTTGAACTCATCGGCAACTTCTTCCATGTGATCAGGACTGTCGATATTAACGTTCGGCGGATTCTATTATCCCAATTTCCTAAATCCTGAGAATAATACTCGAAAACACACCATCTGAATTCCCACTGGTTACACGCCTTATGATGAACTATATCACTGGCAGAATCCGGCAGGAATACGACGGTGTCCGTCGCCTGCAAGACGAGGTCAGAGATCTCTGAGGGAGACTAAATCTTCCAGGACATTTCGATAAGGGATGCCCGATTGTTCTTGGTGAGCCACTCGCAGCATACGCCATCTCCCAAGTTCTTCCAAGAGGGACACCGGCGAAGGACAACTCGACTGACTCGGCTGACTGAATCCATTTAATCGAGTGAAGTACCCGGATTCAGCGGATGGGGTCGTCCGCTTCTAGGGACACTGAACTACTTTGGCGGCTTTTCAGACTTGGCGTCGGCCTTGTCCACTGATGGATATACCGTCGTTCTTGTCCGTATTGGGCCGATATCAAGCAACAGAGAACGGGCCTGCGAGATTTACGAGCAGCTTACTAGAATCAGAGGTCCTCCGACTCCGGGAGGCCAGGCAAGGCAGGCAACAATGCTCGTCCGTTAATGTTTTTGGCTAAGGTTGACGAGACCAGAGGCTTTGACCTTCCGGGAAGCACACCACCGACCATGATAAACCTTGATCTCGGAACTGGACTCCTTCTACCGAGAGGAGCACCGGCTCCGCAGACGCCGCTCGCAGTTGTCTACGGCGCCGATCACTTGCCGCAGTCATGGACATGGAGTGACACGAACAGAGTCAACTTCATCTGCCACTCACAAGGTGATACGACAGTTAGGTACCTGATCTGGCTACTGTCAGGTGGAGGGGAACCCAACTTGCCACAATTCCGTGGTGTCGACCGACGGCCGTGGGTGAAGGCTGTTGTTACTCTGGGCACCCCTCACAAGGGTACGCCGGTTACCGAAGTAATAGAGGTAAGACACCGAGCCATATATATGTTACACAAGTAATTAAACTATGCGTAGAATACGTTAACTCGGGGTAAAATCAGTCCAGTCGTGGACTAAATTTATCACCTCTTGTTCATTCGCAAGCCGAGAGGACAGGTTCTACGATCTCCATCTTGACCACTGGGGCTTTGCCCGGCGCAATCTGGAGTCTTACCATCACATGCGTGCGAGAATTGCCACCGACGTTCAAGCATGGTGGGACAACAACACTACTAGTAACGGCTTTCGTGACAACAGTATTGAAGGCGCAGGGTACCTAAACGGTGAAGAGCGTGGATTTACCCACCCGATCTATTTCTTCACAATGAGTTTCTGTGCTACGCAACCCCTACCCGATCTGTCTCTCACCGATGAGGACGTCAACGACTTTCTTAGTCTGTTCCGTCCGGTCCTCAAAATCTTGGACCCTTTGGGCTTTGGGGCCTGGGCCGCTCGCAAACTTGTTCCCAAAATTGAGCCGTTCACCCGCTGTATTGGGCTTACGCCTCCCTTCCAGGCCGTACTTGAGTTTTGCATATAAATCTTCCTTATCCGCTCAAAAGGGTCCAAAACTGGTCGCTCTGAGGACAAGAAACCGCCCCCTTTGAACAACAACGAAGACAAGAAGATGTCGCTATTGTGGGGAGGCCGTGAACATGAATCTGGAACTAGTATTTCACTTTCATTTTCGGTTGTGCTGCTGACTCAGCAAAGTTCAGGTCACGTGAAGGAACGTTTTCTGATGATTGAAACGGTAGGGAACGTGTTCGCGCTCAGTTTTCACATCTCCGTTTTCCAATTCCGTTTTCTGACTTTTGCTGTGGTGTGAATCTAATGTCGCTTTATTGTGACCACGCTTTCACTAACGCGTTGCGAACCCGCTCTTAGCCAACCAAACGTGTTTGTGACCTCCTCTACACGGTCTAGGGTAATGGCCGCTTTCGTGTTCATATGTGTCAAAGGATGCCGATCCCACGGGCCGCCGTCCTCAACCAGGTCAAATTTGACGGCTACACCGTAGGCCGGTCTCTTCGGCCTAAGAGGAGTCTTCAGCGAGAATGTAGCGATGTGGACTCAACGACCTGCCGTGCTCGTGCTGCGAATACCGGCCCTAGCCCGGCGCTCGGCCTCCTTCTACCGGCTTGGTTCCGGTACATCGACGCCAGGTTGCCTATGCTGGTCAGCGTGTTAGGATGCTCATCTCCTAGAACCCTCAGACTCGTTTCTATAAGGTAGGTTTATATCTATTAAACTAAGATAAAAAAGCCTAATAGTACCTCAGTACGTTTTCAGGAACCTATCTAGGACTTATAGACATTGGAGCTATATAAAACTCACTTGCAGGGACAAGTCGAGCCTGTCACAGTTAATGCCCCGATGTTACAATGCATAGGAGTGGATCGTATTCCGCTTCTCAGCCCGTTGAGTCCGCTAGGTGGCTCAACAAGGATCATTCAGCTAGAGCCTGGCCACCTCTAGAGGATTGAATAGGCTACTACTTCCTATCTGAGTTAGCTTGTGGCAAGTCAATATTCCCAGCTAGCCAAGTTACCGGCAGAGAAAGACACCGAAAACAGTAGAATATAGTAGAATTAAAGGATAACTATATAGTAACTCGCCCTCCCAGACCCTTCTGTGGCACGCTATGAGAAGAAAATATAAGAGAATAAGAAAGAGTGAGTAAAGCAACAAACAAATGTGCCCTGCTCTCAAACACACCACACGGATTTCTTACTCAAGTATACCAGGACGCACCTTGCCCAACACCTTTTCGCTCAACTCAAGCGTCTGCCGGTGTATCC
>NW_027041853.1:342831-343914 GCF_033297395.1 Canariomyces notabilis
TGTATCCGCTCGGCCTCCTCGTACTTCCCCTGGCTGTCAAGTACACTCGCGAGGTTGTTCATGCTGGTGAGTGTGTCTGGATGCTCCTTGCCCAACACCTTTTCCCTCAACCCCAATGCCTGCCGGTGTATCCGCTCGGCCTCCTCGTACTTCCCCTGTCTCCCAAGTACACTCGCAAGGTTGTTCATGCTGGTAAGTGTGTATGGATGCTCCTTGCCCAACACCTCTTCCTTCAACCCCAGTGCCTGCCGATGCATCCGCTCCGCATCTTCATATTTTCCTAACTGGTGAAGACCCTCACCTACATTAAATATAAGACCTATCAGTGCGTCCCCGTCTTCTATGCTCTTCCGCAACTCAAGAGCGCGCTGTGTATGCGGAAGATACCGTATCCATTCTTCCCTGTTTTCGTGTTTTGGAGAAGGAAACACGTCTGCAAGCCGTTGTAGCACTTTGGCGGCCCATTCCCCCTGCTCTCCACTTTGAGCTAACCAAGAGAGCATCGATATTTGAACTAGCCGATGGATGTTGTAAGTATCTGACTCCTTATGCTGTGAGATGAATGCATATGCCTTTAGAGTCCCAAGTGCGTCAATAGTCTTTAGCCTCCCAGACGGCGGCAGCAGAGCTTGCGGAATATCCTTCCCAGCTAGAAAGCACATAAACCTGAGGTAATTGGCTGCCAGCGGGTCGTGCTCCGAGATGTGCTGGAACGAAATCAGCCAAGTTGTGGCGACAGGGTTTTGGATGTCCTTATATCGATGTCGGTCCTCAAAGTCCCGGCTTAACAGCTCGATCATATCCTCGTCACTGGAGTTGCATAGCTCAAGGTATTGCGTAGTCGAAATCTGCTTCTTGCCCATATAAGCAGAGGCCTGCCGTATTGCTAGGGGGAGATTGCAAAGAAATCCCAGCAGCGCATCAGTGCTTGCCACATCGCCTATCTGATTCCCCTTCAACCCTTTCTGCAACAGCTCAAGGGCTTCGTCTCTGCTCATTTCTTCAACTGGGATGATGCGACGCTCAGACTCGACTAGCTCTACCGCAACTTCGTGATTTCGCGTTGTAAACAGAATAGATCCT
>NW_027041854.1:0-13115 GCF_033297395.1 Canariomyces notabilis
ATAAGCTCTCTCACTGTCAAAATATTGTTGCTCTTTACGTTTATCACGTATCATGCGGGACAATTCCCATGCCGATTTAAAGGCGATAAGCAATGGAGCATATGAAAGGAGCGAGGCGAAGGGGGCCATTGTACTATAGCATGAGTGATCAAATAAACTCCGCAGTCGGCGCCTCTAAGGCCAAGTTAAATATCCCATAGCCAAGGGAATAAAGTCAATTGCGGGACCTAGAAGCTAAAATCCACCAAGCTCGTAACTGGGAATGAGCAAGTTGGAATTTCTCTCAAGCCGGCTCGAGTTCTGCAGTGCCTACGTACCTGGCAGCCGTGTAGCAGTCCGACACCTAGGTCACGGTGCGGCCGTCCCATGACGCGGTAATGCAGCCTGGGCGGTTGGATTGGTGGTAGTCAATCACTCTTTATATGTGCTCTACAAGATGCTATCCTAGTCACGCTCTTTTTTTGCTTTAGGATCGTCAAAGAACCACTCAAACGCTTTCCCCTCGCCATTAATCTGGTCCACCTTAATTCTGAATCCCTTCAACTTTGTAGGGAATTCATGCTGAATTATCCCACCCGGCATGGAGTCAGCCAACATAGAATAAGTCCAGTTAACTCGTCCTTTGTCCGTAGCCCCTTCCACGACCATCTTATCCTTCAGACCACGTATTTCTGTATAGTCAACTGAACGAGCCAAGTGCCATATGTTTAGAACGATGTTTGATTCGTGAATGGTCGCCTCACAAGTCGATGGATCGTAACTGTGGTCTCTCAGACAATCCAGCAGTACTTTAGCACTCTCATCTAGGTGTTCTCGATCCTGGGAGGGATCCTGATTCACCACCTTGTTTGATATAAGTGCAAAGTAATGCTCCTTTCGCTCCGGATTGTCATTGGACTTTTCATTCGGCCAGTATAGTTCGTAGAGGGTTTTCCCAACCAAGAAATTGTGGATTCCCTTTTCCCTGCAATCCCGTATAAACCTGTCATCCTTGAATATCATGGCAAGAATAGCCTGGGAAGGTCCAGCACCTTGCGTGGGCTTGGCCTGGACGGTCTCAGAAGCCTGGGATTGCTCGGTGGGGGAGTGCTCCACAGTCTTAGACAACATTTTTGATTTTGGTTTTGGTTTTGGGCTACTCTATACTAGATCATTCCCAGTGAGAAAGAATTGGAATGACAGGTTATATAATGGTTAGATTATATAGATTCTAGTTCTCGCATTCCTAAGTATTGCTTGTAGATTTTTAGTCCTTGCCGATTTTTTCAACTTCTCGTTCAGCCATTTTTTAGGCTGACGGGGACGAAGCGTACCTACCTTGCCCAGACAACATGCAATGTCACTCGATCTACGCTTGCCAAAATGCTCAGTCACCTATGGCTCGATCTTGGTTGGGGCGCATTGGGAGAGCCACTTCTGCTAGAACACCACAGGCCATATCGATACATCACTGCCGAGAGTCAGGAATATTTAGAGCTAATCCTGCTGGTACGCGGCCCAAGACACGCAGAATGCACCTACTCGTCCTACGCCGGCAATCAAGTCCACTTGAGGCGTATTGGGCCTCCTTTGGTCTTCCTTGTTGAATGCGGTCTCCACCTTCTCCCGGCCATCACAGAATCAGAGATCACTAACCCCAGGGTACCGGAGATGGTCTCTCGGCATAAGGTTCCCGCAGTACCTATCCCAGAAATAGCTCGGCTGCTTTACTCGCGGATTTTGTCGCTCTTCAGCACTGCCCTCATTCTCATTGAGGAGGAATTTGGAGGTCTCAAAGGGGTTATACACGAGCTTGCAGCCTGGGCCGACTCCGCTCAAAACACATCTAGCCGGCACCGGCCACGTGTGCTAATTGTTACTGCCCAACGGAAGCATGACTCTAGGAGATTGGAGTGGGAGCTTACGGCAGAGATTATGGCGAATTTTAACCCCTTCCGAGAGCTTAGCTTTAAGATGGCGGAGAAGGTGTGGAGGAAGTGTTTCGAAGGAATCGAGCACGTGGGCCCACCCCAAGACATTGATGGAATCCATCGGTTGGCGCTCGCTGTCCCTTCCAAGCTCCCGTATGCCCGACTGGGCGCATGCCAGATTGCGAGGCTCCTCCGGACAGCGTTTCGGCGGTTCTCTCGCTGCCAGCAGGAGGCGCTTGGCCTGGTCGATGCTGTGCGGGTGACCCGCGATGACCCAGTGCCAATCGAGTTGCCGCTCGTCAGGGCTTTGAGAAGACGGGCCAAGGATGCTCACGAGCTGGGTGTCCTCAGCAAGCTCATCGCGTCAGCGTTAACCGTGGACGGGTATCGCCGTGGCCTGGCTGAGGTAGCGCTTCCGCCTGACGAGGTCTTCGAGGAGTTTTATTCGGCGCCTCTAAAGCGCCTGGCGGCGCAAGCCAACCTGCACGCCATATTTGATTGGGTAAAACGCCAATTTGTTGAGCTTGCAGGTGCCGCCGTCGCTGGTGCGACCGACCCGGTTGTTCACCACCGCGGGATACTCAGGAAGGTGGGCTCGCTCAGCCGAGACTGCCCGGGATTGTGTCTCTCATGCCTAGTTCGTGAGGCGTCAAGTTGGCTCTCATGTAGCCACGGCCTTTGTGATCGATGCGCTGCGCTGCACTCCCTGGAATCGGAAGGCCAATCTCTTCTTCTGCCCGCATGTGTGTTCTGCGGCGCTGTGAACAACACCCCGCTGCATGTGAAGCCGTCAACGGCGGGGGTGCGAATTTTGCACCTTGCAGGACCCGTTGAAGAGGCGCGAGGCATGGCCAGCTTCCTACGATCTCTACGATCAGCGCTTCCCAACCCACTTCATCATCACTTCGACATTGTGATCGCGAGTGGCATTGGTATGTTCTTCGCGGTGATGTTGTTCTGCAAGCGCGCGGCCGTTGAAGACTGTATCCACCACCTTCCGAACCTGGAGTGCGCCAAGGTGAGCAGGTGGGGTCTTAAGTTTGGTCAGCGCTTACGATTCCGCCACGACGAACTAATCACCAACGGTGTCCGGTTGCTCCTGCAGCACAAGCGCTCTCTGGCTAGGGAGCATCAACCCAACTTTTTCTGGCCCAAGGCTCGGCGCGACGTCGTCGTCGAATTTGACGTGAACATGCCGGGACGGCAGAGACTCGACCACATAGCCGACAGGCTGCTCGTTTCTCTCTTCTACATCGAGGTTGACGACTGCCTTTGTTCCCAGACATACCTACCGGTATCGATCAGATGCCGCCTGCCTCCGGGTCATGGTCTTCTCGATTTGTTGATGAGAGCTCGACAGAGAAATGCGCAGGTTCAGTACAGCGGGCAGAAGGCCGTTCTTTGTCCAGAAGATAGCTGGCGCGACGCAACCAGAGGGAAGCTGTTCTTGCGGCGAATTTACATTCCCATTTCGTCCCCCTCCGATATCGTGGACATTAAGATCAGTGGCCTCGGCTCAGATACTATGAGCCTGAGCAACTGCCCTTACCGGCTAGAAGCTCTTACAGACGAGTCCCCTAGGAATCTAGATGCCGGGATTGTTAACTTCAAGCCTGGGATCAAGAATACAGTAGATCGTCTAAACTTGGAATTGTATCAATTTCGTATGTAGATACAGATTTTATTAGCTTATATACTGAAGTATTCCCCCAACCGCAAAATGCCCTTTGCCTTGGCCGGTGTCGGCTGGGCCGGCGTACAAGAGTCTAGGATGAACGAGTCCAACACATCTGATTCCCCAGGCCGGAGCGAAGCTGGTGCCCGGCCCTGCCACGGTCCCGCCGTAGTTGGTTTCTGCTTGTCGCGGATCCAAGTGAACCGTTCCCTGGGGATCCTGCGGACACGATTCACTCCATCAGGCAACCCAACAAGATTCTGTCGGGACTCATATATCATGAGCTCGCCTGTTTCCTTGTTGAATATCAACCCAGCGGTCTGCGCACCATAAAGCGTATGAATCTGGTGGGCCTTCTTCATGGCATTCAACGTCCGGCCGTTCCAGGCCTTGTTCGGGTCCTTTCGCGTAGGGGGTCCCCGAGCTTGGTCCTCCCTCGTAAGAAGGTTCTCCGGGGTCGTTGTGAAGGTGGTCTTTACAGCTGGCAGGCCTTTGACCCATCCAGGCTTGGATTCGTACACGTGGAGCTCGTCGTCTTTCAATACCACCACTGCTGTTACAGCACCGAAAAGCCAGTGGATTTCATGGAATTTCTTCTGGACACCTTGCGTCCTCCCTGCCCACTTCCTGACTGGTTGCCCGGTAGTGCTTTTGGGGGCAGGCATGGTGACTGGTGGATCAACGAGCAGGACTGTTTTGGAAAAGGCAATAGAGGACTTGGATTCGCGATGGAAACTGGAACGACTGTCTCCCTTTTTAGGAGAGTTAATTTCGGGAAAACAAAACTGGTATCTGACTACCAAGGTTCTTGATAATGGGAGTTTGGAAATTATATACACATCCTTTGCACCCCCTCGGTTGCCAAAAATAGGTAGCTTGCTAGAGCCGCGCGCTACGTGAGGCGCTTCGTTCTTGCCCGAAAAGTGCTTGCGGCTCAGTGAGTAGGATAGGACGGGTTCTTTAGCGTTTCCGGTCGGTAGCTTAGCTCACGAAACCAAACGATATTTTCTTTCCTACTGTGCTGGAGGGCAAGGGCCCGGGTATCGTCCATGAAGCGCCTGGTACCGCATGCTGTCCAGTGAGATGTAAGCCAGGCACCAAAGCAAGGAGTCGGGTTTGTGACACTGACTTACCGGCAACGAGAGTCCTTCCCGGCTTTCCATTGGCGACTTTCTTTATACGGTCTGAAAGTGTCCTTGGGTCTGTTGTTGTATGCCAGTTTTTTATACTTGGTAGTTTCGGCACTTTGATGTCTTCCCTATCTGGGCGATGGGGATAGGCGACATAGACGCTAAGTAGGGATACCCGGGGTTTCTCTTGAAGGGGTGCGGTGCCTGGCCCTCTACCATCGGGTGCAGTATACAGAGTTTGAGACTCATACAGCTGCATATTGTTGGGCGTTGCATTTTGAGGTTGCGAACAAGACGCGATGTCCTTCAAAGTTTCCGCCAATGACTCGAAGTATGGTGCTGCACAGTCGTACTGGCAATTGTTGTCAAGTTTCCAGAAAAGGTCAATATTTCGCGTCATGTCGCAATAAAGTGAGACATCATCTCGCTTGCGATTCTCAATGTCATGCTTCCTTCGAGAAATGAGAGACAGGGCAAACGGCAGGACTCCAGAGATCCCTATCCCTTCAGCAGCTAGCACTACAGTTTCGAAGGAGCCCATACTAAGATCCCCCCCATAAGGACCGCCCAACCTAAGTCTAAAGTTGGATGGGAGAGGTCCTATGTTTCGGCCGATTAGGACTTCAACGTGGCGAACGGATTCGTTCTCCTCATCCGTCCACCAGGCAACTGGCACACACACGCCACTATGCTGTCCCGGTATATTGATGTAGAAGTATGTACCCGGGAGGGCCGGGATAGTAGACCCGGTATCGATGGTCAGCCGTGTTACATTCAGCCGTTCGGCCTCCTGGGTGCTCTGGACGGTCAACTTAGCAGCCCGGTAGCCGTACCACCTCAGCAACTGCAATCCTACAGAAGACATCCACAGACTTCCCGTACCAAACACTGTCAACCAGGCGAAGGAGAAAGGTGTTGACACCATCCAGAGGTGCCATCCTAAAGACACTAATATAGATAGAGATAAAAGCCTGTGGAGATTTAGAAACAAAGTGTACGGAAGTTTGGACACCCGAGATTTCCAGTTGGCCATCGACTGGATTAACGAAAGAGTAAGACACAGGCATATGACGCCAAAAAGGACGCCTCCAGATAGTGTTTGAAGCTTGTCGACGCTTCTATTTCTTAGCGTGAGAACGGAATGCACAATGGAAAGTGCTACAACTGCTGTAGCCACCCACTGATGTGCTAGGTAGTACTCCCGCGGGGAGATACCTAGACTATCAGCGATTAGACTTGTCCTCCCCCCAAGAAATAACAGAACGAGGTTAACGATGGCAAATAATGGGGAAGACGAGAGCCCCTCAAAACGCAAAGCCGTTGCATTTGCTGCGAGATAGAGGAGTATAGCACCAAGCTCAGGTACTGTTTTGTTTATGAAAGGAAGCTGTATCTGGACGAAGTACGTAAATGCAAATCTGGAATAGGGTAAGAACCTGCTAAGGCCATATAGAAGAACCCATAAGACCAAGAAGGACCAGAGGGCGATGGCGAAGTACAGGTGAATATCCATGGTAAATGATCTGATTTGTAGGCTGTTAGGAACTGCAAATGCCGGCGCTTTATACAGCGCTTTATAATTAAACAGAAATAGTCCGAAACGACAGTGAGGAACCCAGTTAGGGCTTTTCGATATCTAGAAATGGGGTGAGCTTATAATTACCATTTGGGACGGTTCTGTAGGAACTCTGGTCCATTGCAGTAGGTGGCAGAGGTCCATTGCAGTAGGTGGCACCATGGCGTCGGAAGAGTTTCTCCTCGGCCGATGCCAAGTACGGCTACAGGATATCGAAATTGACCCTGACTACTGCCGTGACAGAATTGACGCCGCAGTAGCCAGTCTGACGTCGGTCTTCGAAGATCCAAACAAGTTCAACCCACATGCTGAAATCCATCAATTCCCAATCGTAACAAATCTCGAGGAGCTGAAACAGCTGTTGGACGACTCGGGTGTCTCTCACCCTAGTTTCACAGAGTCACAGCTACATACGCCATACCCTAGACTTACGTCTCTTCATAGGAAACTCCGATGCATTCATGGAAGGCAAAGGTACGAAGCTGCCATCGGTAGCCAAAAGCTCGGCCCCAATACTTGGTGGACTGTGAAGCTCTATTGTCTGCCGGAAGGGGTCGATCCACGTATACTTTTGCATGAGGAGGTCGAGCAGGATCACTACCAGACGAAGTACAACGACGGCCATATCTTTTGTGCCGTTCTTTACTGGCACGAGAAAGGGGACTTGCGTAGAGTTGACAGCTGGCGGAAGAAGCTTTCGGAAAGCAAACAGAAAAGTCTAGACATTTTGATGAAGCTCACACGAGTGAAAGAGAGGCTCGGGAAACTCCGGGTATTCCACGGTCTCCTTCACGGGTTGAAGCTGGGAAATGTCGAAAAAATAGTAAACTCCCACGCGGTGCCGCAGATCTGTCGCAACCTCGATAGGATCTATGAAGTCTGGAATGACATTACACTAGGAGAGCCCAGGGTTCAGCGTGCAACGAGCGTGACTACTGTTCAACGGCTTCAGATGCTCGCGCCATCAGCGAGCTTTGCAGATAGACACACGGTACAGGAGCTTATGAGAACTGGACAAGTGTTCCATACACTGAGAGACTCGGATTTACGAGCACAAATCCAGCAACGCATACTTCAGATCAAGGGCCTTATCCCAAGCGTCGAGAGTTTCCACGAGAATATGAAATATCTGCACATCGTCAATCACGTCATTAGATCCAATCTGAGTGTGACTCCAGGGAAGGGCGAGTCAATATCGGAAGCAATGAGCAGCATGTGGACGCGTCTCGACGCCTGCCTGGTGGAGTATGCAGATGGTCAGTTCATAAGGGCTGCTCGGCCGCCTAGCCAAGACTTATCATACATTATGGTGGTAGCTGCGGCGATGCGGGGTTTTCCGCGGCTTTGCAATGGAGATTGTATGGGCCCTCGTTGCGAAGCAGGTGGAAGGCGTACCCCAGCCGTCAGAGACCAGGCGGCGGTCGATCGTTTCCGTGCCCTAGCCCGCAAAGTTGGGTATTCTGTAGCCACAACGGTGCAGCCCTTACCGCCAGTAGTAGTCGCAGAACCGCCCGCTACTGAGCCGGCTGAAGGGCCGGTAGAAAGGAGATGGAACCGGCCCTATGCAGATTCAGCTCGATTTTGCGCCTCCAGGCTCTTCCTGCCCGAACTTCTAGAAGACAAGCCAATCGAAGCCTATCCCGGAACTTTGTTTGTTCAGAGAGATTTTATTCGCTCGTTCTTTGGCGAGATTCCTGATCTCGGAGCAGTAGCCCGGCTTCCCCCCCAGCTTCCTGAGCCGCATGTGCAGCCCTTAACTCTGATATCAGATCCACCAAATCTCAGGCCCAGCGCAGACGGCACCCAGCCAAGTATTCGTCGATCCCCTGAGCCACATTTGCAACCCTTTACTACTAGACCAGATCTGCATCAATCTACACCCAGCATAGAGAGCCAGTCGGATTCTCGTCTCCTAGACCCCGGAGTTCATGACATTCCTGTTCGTCTCGAAAACCGAAGACGTCAAGGTTGGGGGCCGACGGATTTCACCTGTTTTACATGGCCGGCAGACCAAGATCCTGAATCTGAAGCATTCAGTCTCCCACGGCTATCAAATTCCTCCGAAACTAGCACCTTTCCAGAGTCGCTACGATCTAGCCAGTCGAGCCAATCAGTTTCTGAAGGCTCTAGGGCATTTATATCGCCATTTGGGCCGTTGAGTATCGCCGGACTTTCCACCACTTCATCTGCAAGATGGCGGAGCATCAACTCATTTTCAGCACGCCCCACCTCCTCAAGATCATACTCCAGGCTATCTAGCCCGGCACGTTCGGTGGGCCGCTCAAACGTAAGCTCTAGGCTACTGTCAAGCTCACCCCGCTCTATACATGTAGGCCACTCGATGAGTTTTACGCTATCGAATTCAGCGCGTTCTTCTGGTATCTCGATGAGTTCCAGACCGCCAAACACTCCCCAATCCATGCTTCAGTCGAGGAGCTCTAGGTTGTCGAGTGCGTTACGTTCTAGGAGTTCGATTAGAAGACTGCCCCAGCCTATATTCTCTTCGACTCAATCGCATTCCAACTCGACTACTCACTCCTCAGGCTTCTTTTCCGACTATAGTGCTACGGACTAGGCCCTATAGGTAGGCTCGGCACCGCCAGGACCAGCGCTCCACCGCTCTATGTATCTACTATTTCACTTGCCTATTCCATTAGCCTAGTATGTCCAGTATTGGTTTATTTAACTATGCTGGCTACCTACTTAGTTGTCCTTATTAAGGTATTATTACACCCGCTAAGTACAACGGAGGCAGGGGTCGACCACCGGCACAGCCAGTCCATGTGATGTTTAACATACCTATCCTTCCAGGTTGATTAACTTCTTCATGTCACTTAGCTCTCTCTCTACCTTGCAACACAACGTCGCCAATTACTAAACATAGGTAGGTAGCGATAATGAAAAGAAATAAAGAGACAGTATAAGGTGATTAGGTACAGTACCCCTACTTAGGTAGTTACATACAGCGCCACTCAGTGAAGTTTACTCTTCGCCAACAGCCTCTCGGACCTGCGAGGCTTTGGGGGCTCAACGTCTTCTTCCATAGCATCCCTCTTGCGCTTGCGGCTGGGTTTCGGAGCGGGTGAAGGTGGATTCTGGCTGTCCAGTTCGTCCAGCCTGTTCTCAAGCAACGCAATGAAGTCGGGGCTAGTAAGACGGTCGTCTCGCGGTGCAGCATCAAGGTCCTGCCAGGGCGTCTCGGGGTGTCCAATCGAAGGTGTTAGCTGGGGTGTCTGCGAAGAAGTGGCCTCAGGCTTCAAAAACAGATGCCGTGGTGGGAGTGGCTGGGGGTGCTGTAGGTGGTCCCACGAAAGCGGCGCGAGCTGCGTTTCCGGCCCAAACTTGACACTGTATTCCTCAGGTGCGAGGCAGAGTGTAATCGGATGATGGCACGCCTTGACAAAGAAATCTGTGTATACATGGTTGAAGGGACCGCCATTAACGAGGCCGATATAGAAACCTATGCGCCAGGCGCTATTGACGTTGCCACAGACGGAAACCATGGAGTCCCGTGTCTTTTCGTACCACTCCGAGATCTTGCCCTCTTTGTCTGTGAAGCCCACGTAAGAGACCTGGGAGTTTTGAAGTTCATCCAGTGTGATATAGAGTCCCGCGATAGGGGTCTTGTCAAAAAAGAGAGCCTGGCAGACGATAGCAGCAGACATTGTGTTGAGATCCTCAGGCCGGGCTAGGGAGAGAGAACGAAGGATTGAATGCCAGTCTATAGAGGATGAAGGAATAGCGACAGATATCCACTGCTTCGACATTCTCAACCAATATATATAGTGTGATTCTATTGTGTTACTATACTTAGTCCGGCGGCTACAGTCGGGTGTTAACGCCCAGCCGATGCATGTTTGCTTGAAGCTACTTCTCTAGATTTGGAAAGCTCTTTCTAGATAAAGCCAATTTTAATTTCCTGTGGAGATTCCTCTTCGAAATGGCTGTACACCGACTCCCTTTCTGGATCTGATACTGTGGTCTTATAACGCTGAAATGCGCTGATGATTAGCTCCGCCATCTCTGCGACAAGATTGTCGCGTCGCTTCAGCTCCTCGCTATAGCGCTCCATCCTCTCTTGCAAGGGTTTCTTTTCTTGCATCTCTTCTCGAAGAGCGTTCTCGAACTTTTTGACCTGTTGTAACAAGCTCTGGTTTAGAAGCCGGAGCTGCTCGTTCTCCTGTTCTAACAGGCGTGTATACGCATCTCCAGGACGACTCCTGCATTGCGTTTGTAGGCCCGCAAGCGGCGTCGGAGGTAGTTCCTTTCCACGCTCTTGCTGCATGGTGTGGACGGGATCTTAGTGTAGGGCGATATTCGATAAGTACTAGTATCTAATATAATAACTATAATCTAGATTGTATCGCGCCCCTGAAACGTTCGCGTGACGTCCATAGAGAAACTCTTCAAGTCGGCTGCTAGAGTATTTGTAGACTCCAGGATCTTACCCGAGATTTCGGAAATCCGCGTAATGTCTTTCTTGACTGTCTCTAACCGGCCATCTCTTTCCTGATCCCTATCCAGCCGATCAAGACGACGCTCCAACCTCGAGTTCCGAATCAACTCATGTAGCAAGGTCTCGATCTTAAGAGAGAGGTTATCTATTTTGAAAGCAAGGCTGTCGAGGCTTCTTACACCGTTAGATCCTGTCGTCAAATTGAGCTGGGGCGCTTACCTTTTGCAGTTTGAACAGCCAAAATCCATCACTGGAGCAGGCATTTGGGCAGAGTGCTGAGCAGAGCCTGAGCCGGGGATCATATAGTCGTCTGTCAAGTTCTCAAACATCTGTAGTGGCTCCATGCTGTTGTAGCTCGCTCGCGTGGTTCAGGTCGTCTTCGGTTCCTGCCTCTGGGATGCCTGGCGCGCCCTCCCTTATACTCGTTTTCCCTTGCGCTGAACTCAATTCTGACATCTGACTTCAGATAGCAAGACAGCAGTTTCCAATCTCTGCTCCTGGCCCAGGAGGTATAAATGTCCCAGGTTATTGGCAAATAACAGCGCTTGAATAGGACCAACCCAACCCTAGAACGCAAAATGTGGCTATTTCTTGTTTTTTACATGGCGCTAGCCGCCCGGGCTGCTATGCATAACCCATGTCTCCTGAACCCCCCTGTCCAGATATCCGCCGGCTCCGCTGTAAGCGCCGTGTGAGTATCATTCACCTCGTTTAGCCATTGATTCTAACGCGCGTCAAGCATCAATCTTGAGAGCAATTGCGAAGCGACCCTGATTTTTGCGAACGATTTTCCGGACATTGTCTTCAGTTTTGAATATAGCATTTGTCCACAACTATCTATCTTAGAAATGACTATACCACCACAGGTACCAAACGGAGATGCAAACATTGTTTGGTAATGTCTATTGGATAGTATATTTCTAATATCTAGTTTATAACTAACTTCGATACCTAGGCGATGTGCCGGGCAGGAAGTGCAATCCTGCTTTCAAGCCAATATAACAAATGGATCCGACGACCCATGGAACATTCTATATAGACAGAACGGCACAGTTGGCTGCTTAAACGTCCTTTCGTCGCCAGTTACAACCCTTGTTACAACGGGTGCAGGTAGTACAACAGCCGTAGAGACACGCACGAAAGAGACGTATACTGTCAGGATCAACACCTTACAGCCACCAGCTCGGTCATCCAATCCCTTCACCTCGACTTCCACATGGCTCCATACCCCCTCGACCCATACATGGACCGCATTGGAGACCTCTCCACCCCTAGCGTCCACCTCGCAGACCTCCACCCTCTCAACGTCCACCCCGGTGCGGCCAGTGATCGCGAAGGCTGCAAAGAATTTACCACAGTCCTGCTTCGCCATGGCAGCCGTTCTAGCAACAGTAGCGTATACATAGGTAGACTTAGGTACCTTAGATTATTGACGTAGTTCAAGTTGACTCCTAAATCACACTGTCCCAGAGTTAAGGCACTCTAGCGTATAAGCGCCGTAGCTGATTTCGCGCCTGAATCTGCACGGCTGTGAAACTCACTGTTTAAGCGCTGCTTGACATATATCACCAACATCACTAACACATCGACGTTACAGGGCCGAACCTTTCTCTTGGTAGGTACTATATATAGCCGGCATACTGGCATGCGCTGCACGTCATGTGACTTCCACAATGTGGTTTAACTGCCTATAAATCTTGGGTATCGCTGGAGTTCAACGGTCAGCCTGTCACTTGGAGTGCTTGAAGATACCCACTTAACTTCTATGACCGTTCCCTCGAAGCATAATGGCAGACTACATTACATACCTCGAAAATCTCATCCTTAGAGAAAAGGAGCTGAGACTGGCGTTTGAGGAGTATTGCTCCTTGCTCAAAGCCCAAGTATATTCGCTCTCTATTCAATTGCAACAGGAGCAACTAAATAATATGTCTCTTCGACATATGGTAATACCAATCCTCTGTCTCGGTAGAGAGCGGCTTACGAACCCTATAGGTACCTCTTCCTGTCTTTGAACTCGATCCCTTGGCAGCGGAGTTCCAGCCGGGCCCGAGTTATGCACAAGTCGAAGACCTCGCTCTTGAGCCCGGGGAGCGGGACGAGCGGGTTTCTTCCACACCACGCTTGGAGGGGACCCAGAACGAGCTGCAGGAAGAGGAGTCAAATACACAGGGACGTGATACGCAGGGAAGTGGAGAGCAGGGAAGTGGGGAAGGGGAGACTGCGACGAGGAAGATTGAAGACGGACCGGATTCAGCCTGGATAAGAGAAGTTCTCCATCGAAGCGAGACAATGTGACAAGCTACTTAGTCTAGTAATCAAGGGTCAAGTGTAAGGTATTTGATAGGTTATTCCTGATCCCTAGTTC